>NW_025725372.1:300000-574064 GCF_021461395.2 Schistocerca americana
ATGAAAAAGACACTGAAACACGTATGTAACATAGTAGCGATGGCGAGACATTGTAGCATCTGTGACCAGAGAGTTTGCGCTGGACTGCGCGAGTGTTGCGAGCGGTTCTCAGTCAGTCAGTAGTCGTTGCGAGTCCGTAGCTATGTGTAGTTGAGGGCTGTACTCTGTCAGTAGTCGTCGCGTGCAGTACGCTAATAGTCGTCATGCAGAGCGGTCGGTCAGTAGTAGCAGCCGAGCGCGGTTGTGTGATGTAGGCGGTCGGCAACACTGGTCAAGATGGTGAATAAGGTATACTGTTAATTAATATAATCATTAGATAATGAAAAATTGTATTTATTGTAATTATTCTCCAACAAGTTCCCCAATAATAATTTTTATTTCAAAAGCATTTTTCAAACATTTAATTGTTTATTGAACTAAAGAGTTCGTTGCACTTCACATTTCATTCCACTTCTTTGAAGAAAAATGTCACTAAAATCACAAAAAAAGAGAATATTATTATTTGCAATGCAGTTCCTCCAAGCGCTGCGCAACAACCAGAGCAGAAATGTGACATCCATTTATTCGGAGGTAAGACTTTAATTCTGATTGTTTTGCACAGGGCCAAAGACCGATATTTCGGTTTAATTGAAGTTTCTTGTCACTGAACGGACTTTTTTAAATGTTGTGTGAAGACTTTATATTTGAGTCAGATTGCGAATTTCACATTTTTGTTGCCATTTTCAATACCTCTCATTGTGGGCGAGGTTACAATTAGCGCAATGTCCATTAGCATCCGTAAATAACATTGTCCATTATTTTAAATTTTGCTGGGAGGTTACAACACACACACACACACAAAAAAAAAAAAAAAAAAAAAAAAAAAAAAAAAAAAAAAAAACAAAAAAATTGCATTTATATCCGCTCCTCAATTGTAGATACCCCTTACACAGCTGTGTGCAATGAATGAGTGCTGGCTGGTAATTAATTGCACTCCTTGGAGGGAAATGCCATAGGAAGTAGTCTTTAAAAAGTGAATGTTTTTCGTTAAGAGACAAAAGTTACTTTAGAAAAAAAGTAATAGTGGGGCTTTTGTTGTTGAACAAAATAAGTACAATGAACATACGTTATCAGATTTGCGCAATGCAGCGTCACACCACCTTTTGATTATAACACAATAGACTATACATCGTCCCGAACCGTGACCAGAGTCGCGAGACGAGCAGAGCACGCCGCCGACGCCCGCTCAGTACAACCGTCCACCCGCTACTACTGTCGACCGACTACTACCTCTCCCGACTCGCGCTACAATATATATATAACAACTGTTCCTGGCGACCCGGTGCGTGCCACTACTGTCGTCTGGCGCGGTCCAAGCGCCGACTAGCAGCGATAAAGAACTCTCTGGTCAGACAGAGATGCTGTCATGCCTCGCCATCGCTCTGGTAATGAATACATACGTGTTGCAGCGTGCGTACCACCGGAACACGCAGTGGCGGAGCCAAAGACTGTGTTGTCGAGGTCGAGTGCGAGCGGGAAGAGAGGCAGCGTCGGCACGGAGATGCAAGCGAGCGCGAGACGCACGGGGGCTGCGGCGTGGCGCGTTTGCGGTCGGCGCCTTTGGTGGCAACGGCCGGGACAAGCAGCGGTGTATGGTGTGGTGCGGGGCGGACAGGGGCGGCGGTGGACGGGGAGGAGGCGGCGCGACGACGGCATGGGGGCGAAAACGGGACGGGGGACGGCGGATGTTGAGAGGCGTCACGCGCGGACAGGACACAGACACAGAGACACACAGATTGGAAAGGGAGGGTGCGCGGTAGTAGTTGGGAATGTGCGTACCGTGCGGGATGGGAGTGGGCGAGGAACACGGTCGTGGCCCCTGTTTTGGGTGCGTGTGATGACGTCGGTGTGTTGTGGGAAGGGAAGGTGCTGTGGCGGCGGCGCGTAATGGGCGTAGGCCGAAAAGAGAAAGGAACGTGGGCAGTGTGTTGGCAAGCGTCGGTTCGACTGCGACGTTGATGGGCAGGGCAGGGCAGGGCAGGGCAGGGCAGGGCAAGGTTAATGGTGGTAGGAGTAGGCGTGTGGGCGCAAAAAAATCTGCCGCTGCAGCGCGGTGCCGTAACCGCCATGGCGGGAAGGAGAGAGGGCCAAAGAAAGAAAGAAAGAAAGAAGAAAACAAAAAAAAAAAAAAAAAGGAGGGGGGGGCGAAAGTGGAGAGGCGGTGGTGTGAGAAGGGCGGGGGCGGAAGGAAGGCAGGAAGGACAAGAGGCGAGGCGACGGCTTGCTTTGTGTATCGGTCGGTCTCTGGCTATGCTTCGTTTTCTGCAGCAGGGTCGGTGCGCGGCGTGGCTCGCGGCAGTGGGAACGCCTGGTGGCTGGACGGCCAGCAATGCGGTTGGATGGGCGGCCACAGCACCGCACCTGTGCCCGAGGAGGAGACGCTGGCGGCGGGCCCTGAGGTGAGGCCGGCTCGGCTGGGGCTGTGGATGTGTAGGTGTGCGCCGCTGCTGCAACAACGAGTAAAACGCGAGAAGAAGGGATGGCGGTAGAGAGAGAAAAAAAAAAAACAAAAGGTCGTGTTGTGTTGATGCGCAGGCAGACGCGTACAGAGGGACGAGCCCGGTCTGCAGCAGGGTGTGGCCGTGCCGAGTGCAGAGCAGCGGCGGCTCGGTTCGGTTCGGCCCGGCCCGGCGGGCCGCGCTGTTGTCGCGGACGTGAGCGCCCCCTGGCGGGTGGCCGGAGGCGGCGCGGCGTGTTGGACGTGTGGCTGGTGGCAGTGCACAATTTGCGAGTGGCTGGCGGTGCGGTGTGGTGTGGCGTGGCGGTTGGCGCGTCGGGCGGCGGAGAGGTATGTGTTGCGGGCGCCCTTTGCTGCGCTGCGTCGTTGCGTGTGCCGTACAGGGCGGGCGCTTGTCGACTGTGTGGGCGGTGTGGCGAATTGGCGTGAAAACGGCTGCCGAGAGGTGTGTGGTAGCGAGCCGGTCGGTGGTGTCAGTGCGAAGGGGAATGTGCGTGCGTGTTTGGCGGTGTCGGTGTGCTTTTTGCGGCGTGAGAGTGGGAATTAGTGGGGCCGGCTGTTGTGTTGGTTCCTTGTGTCTTGTGTCGCGTAGCTTGATGGCAACGTGGAAGGACGCCGGTTTCGTTTTCGTTTCGAGCCTTGCGTGTGGTTGTCGACGTTGACTGGTTGGCGTGTGCCGATGCACGTGCATGTGTGGGTCGCGAGTGCGTTTTTGGCTGGCTGTGTGTGTGTGTGTGTGTGTGTGTGTGTGTGTGTGTGTGTTTTGGGGGGGAAGGGGGAGGCGGTGGTGAAAGTGCAGTCGTCGGGTGGGGCTGGGGCTGTGCGTCGTGGCGGAAAGGTGGTAGGTTGCGGGAAGCGAGCCCGTCGTTGACGGTGTCGCGTGAGTTGTGAATCGAGTGGGGCGCGGGGCGCGGGGCGCGGGACAGGAGCAGCGTGCCGCTGCGTCGTGGTCGTCAGCAGAGGCTGTGCGTGTGCTTGTCCTTTTTGTGGGCGGTTCGGTTCGTGCGAGGCGTTTTTGTTTTGTGTTGCCCTAGTTGTTAGTTTATTTTGTTTGTGTTTGTTATTTTGAGACGACGACTGGTTGGTGGCGTGCGCGCGAAGTGGCGGTGTGCGCTTCCCGTGTCGTTTGTGTTGTTTGGTTTTTTTGTTTTTGTGTTTTTTTTTTTTTTTTTTTTTTTTTTTTTTTTTTTTTTTTTTTTTGCACTGGGCCCCGGTGGGTGGGTGCGTGTGTGTCGATTGCCGGCTGGCGAAAGGTGCGCCATCGGCGGGGTGGGTCGCCGGCACAAGTAGAGGCGGCGGCGTTGTTGTTGCTGTTGTTGTGTGGTGTTTGTTTTGTTCGGCTGTGTCGGCGAGCTGTGTTGCGGTGCGTGTGAATGGTGGTGCAAAAGTGCTGGCGTTGGGGCTGCGACTGCGACGGCGGCGAGCCGCGGGCGCGCCATTGATAGTGATGTTGTGAACAGCGGCTGTGTACGGTAGTGGTGTTGTTGTAGCACGACGTGCATCCGGGCCGGCGCGGAAAGCGCAGTTGCGGGCGGTTGCCCTTCGGTGCCAGCCATGTCGCGTGAGCGGCGGGTTGCTCTGGTGTCGACACGTGGTGCTCTGGGTTGTTGTGTGGTGCCCTTTGGCCGGTGGGGGTGGTTCGCGTGTGTCTCGTTCGCGCTCGGTGTCTGGTCGTGGTCGTGCTGCTCCCCCGTCTGTCGGCGGTTTCCGACGTCGTCTGTACGTTTTTGTTCGTTTGCGGCGTGCGTGCCGACGTCGTCCCGTCGCGACCTTTCAACCGAAAGTGTGGCGCCCGAAGGTGAACGAACGTAACCCTGACCTCGGCGCTTTACGCTGAGCCGAGCGAACCGAACCGAACCTAACCTGTGGTGTGGCGAGGTGAGCTCAGCCTGTGAGCCCCTAACGTCTACGTAAGGTAAGCTGTCCGGCTCACGCCTCACGTTTGAACGCTTTTTTAACCTACGTTTGACGCTTCTTAACCTAGCACTGACCCCTTAACCTAACGTGTAACCTAACCTAACCTAACCTCTGACGCCTGACGTGTTTGAATGCTTAACCTAAGTTTGACGCTTAACCTAACCCAAGTCCCCTTAACCTAACCCACGTCCACCTAACCTAACCTAACGTAGACGTGTAAACGTAATGTGTAACGCGTAACGTGTAAGGTCGGCTGTCGTGTGTGCTTGACGGCAGATTGGGTTGGTCTGTAGATTCGGATTGCGGTTTGCCTCGGTCGAGGGGTTGGGTCGGAAGCGGCGAGGGGCGGCGGCGCCTGTTGCGCAGGCGGCGTCCGTTTGCGGCGGGCAATTGGTGAGAAACGGCTGTGAATGTTGGCCGGCGAGAGGAGGAGGACGGCGCGCGATGTGGCCCGACGGCTGCGGGCCGATCGGGAAACGGCGGGAGGGCGACGGAAGGCGATGGGGCGGCGGAGGCGCGTTTGCACGGCCGTCATCGCCGCACGCCTCGGCTTGTGTGGCTGTGGCGCCGGCCGCGCTGGCCGGGCTGCCGCGGCGACGGTGTGGGAGTTTTGCCGAAGGTTTGGCCATTGTGGCGGGTCGTCGGCTGGGGCTGTGGGGGCGGCATTTGGGCGGGGGCGGCGATTCTCGGCGGGCCGACCCAGGCTGTAGCGCGCGGTAGCTGCAGTTTGGCCGTGGTTTGCGGCGCTGCCGTGGCGACTGGTTGGCGACTGTGGTGTGGCTGTGTGTAGCCCCATCCTCGGTGGTTTGAAAGGCGCGGGCGGTTGTGGCGCAGGTTTGGGGCTGCTCCGCACAGGCTGTCGGACGTTGGGCGGTAGCAAGCGCGGGAGGCGCGGCGCGGCGGCGCGCAGAGTGGCGGCCGCTCTCTCGGCCGTCCGCGCCCGCCCGCGACACTGGCTGGGCCTTGTGATTCTCTGCTCTGCTGCTGTGCTGTGCTTGCGTGCCTGCCGTCCCGCTCGCTCTCGCTGTGTGTTACGCGCGTCGTCGAAATGGCAGATCAGGCGGCTACGAACGAGACTGCTGCGGCACCCGCCGCCACCGGCACTACGAAGAAGGCCAAGTCTGCGTCGTCTGCGAAGAAGCCGCGCGCCAAGCCTGCGCACCCGCGCACCTCTGAGATGGTGACGGCCGCCATCAAGAGTCTGAAGGAGCGCGGCGGGTCGTCGCTGCAGGCGATCAAGAAGTACATAGCCGCGCACTACAAGCTGGACGCGGAGAAGCTGGCGCCGTTTATCAAGAAGTACCTCAAGTCGGCCGTCGTGGCGGGCGAGCTGGTGCAGACGAAGGGGAAGGGCGCGTCCGGCTCGTTCAAGCTTGCCGGCGGCGGCGGGGGGGCGGCCGAGGGCGGCAAGGCTCGTGCTGGCGGTGCCAAGAAGAAGCGCGCCGCTCCGGCCAGCAAGGAGAAGAAGGGCGCCCGTGCGGCCGGCGCAAAGAAGGCTGGTGGCGTGAAGGCGGCGACCGGTCGGAAGGCGGGCGCCGCCAAGAAGGCGTCTGCGGCGTCGGCCGCTCCCGCGGGTGCGAAGAAGGCGGCTGCGGCCAAGCCGGCCAAGGCCAAGTCGCCGTCGAAGGCGAAGAAGGCCGCCAAGGTTCCGACGAAGAAGCCGAAGGCGCCGCGCCCGAAGAAGGCGACGACGCCGTCTAAGGCGAAGGCTTCGCCCAAGAAGAAGAAGTAGAGTAGAGGAGAAAGAGATGGGAAAGGAAGGGTTTGGCGCTTGGCTCCGTCGTCCCCACCCCCCGTCGTCGTCTAGTGGCGCGCAAGAGACGCGCGGCCCAAAACGGCCCTTCTCAGGGCCATCAAAGCACGTCGGGGAAGGTTTTGATTGTCGTGTTGCGTTTGGTGTGGGGGTCTGTCTGTATGCCCGTGGGGATGCTGTTTGCGTGCCGCGGTGGTTGGATTGCGGGGGTCGGTGGCGGGTGTGGGCGGCGGTAGCGGTAAGCGGTGTTGTTGTTGTTGTCGTGGTTGATTGTCGCCGTGTTTGTGGCGGCGGCCGACGGTTGGTTTTCTGTCACGTTGTTGTTTTGTTTGAATACGTTGGTTGGCTTGCCTGCGTTCGTTCTTCTCGGATGTCTGTCGTCTTGTCGAGTCGTGTCTGGTCTTTGTTTTGTTCCTTTGTGTGTGTTATGTTTTGCAACGGGGGGCACGTTGAGATGTGGGAAGGAGTCGGCGGGGGATTTCGGTGGCGTGTAGAGCGAGCGAGCGCGCCTGCCTGGCCGTTGGCCGTCGGAGTGGAGTGCGGGTGTTTTTGTTTTTGTTTTCGAAACGAAAGCGGCGGCCGGCCAGCCACCCGTGCGGTGTGACGTCGGCCGTTGGGTATTGTGCGCCGGGGAGGGATGATGTGTGATTGTTGCGCGCTGCTAGCAGGCAGGCAGAGTGAGCGGGTGTGGCGGACGGACGGGAAGTGGTGGTTTTTGTTTTTGGGTTGCGGGGCGAGAGGCAGGCGACCGACAAAGGTTGCTCGCGACGGAGAGATGTTAGTGGCCCTGAAAAGGGCCGTTTTTGTTTGTGCGGTGCGGTGCGGTGCCGCGGCGCGGTTTAGGCGCGCTCGCCGCGGATGCGGCGCGCGAGCTGGATGTCCTTGGGCATGATGGTGACGCGCTTGGCGTGGATTGCGCACAGGTTGGTGTCTTCGAAGAGGCCGACGAGGTAGGCCTCGCTGGCCTCCTGCAGGGCCATGACTGCGGAGCTCTGGAAGCGCAGGTCGGTCTTGAAGTCCTGGGCGATCTCGCGCACTAGGCGCTGGAATGGCAGCTTGCGGATGAGCAGCTCTGTGCTCTTCTGGTAGCGCCTGATTTCTCGCAGGGCGACGGTGCCCGGCCTGTAGCGGTGGGGCTTCTTGACGCCTCCGGTGGCGGGCGCGCTCTTCCTCGCCGCCTTGGTGGCGAGCTGTTTGCGCGGCGCCTTTCCGCCGGTGGACTTGCGGGCCGTTTGCTTTGTGCGGGCCATGGCGGTAGCGGTAGCGGAGCGGCGTGCGTGGAGGTTAGGTGCGGCGCGGCGTCCGGTGCTGCCTTGACAACGGGCCCGCGCGCCTCCGTGCTGCGCTTATATGCCCTCGGTTGCGCGTGGTGGGGGGAGGGCGGGCCAGAGTCTATATAGGGGGGCGGCGGGCGCGCTGGGCGCAGGAGCTGGCGAGGCGAGCGCATCGCTGCTGTTGCGCGCTTCGCTTACTCGGCCGCTGAGAGCTCGTGAAGACGTTTTCTGTGCTGTGGGCGCTGCGGAGAGCAAATTGTCGTGCGTTGTTTTGACAACGCGTGCAAATTGTCGTGTTCCGCGCCTCGCAGCATGGGAAAGAAGGGTGCGCAGAGGAAACCTGCCGCTACGAAGGGTCCTTCGGTTGTGCGACTCTCTGAGTCTGCCGACCGTGCAAGGAACTCCTGTGAAGACGAGTCGCGGCCTGTCCCCCCTTTGTACGTCAAGTGCAAAGGCGGGTGGACAGCGCTGTTCGACACCATGACGAATTGCGCTCGGAACGAGGTGGTCTACGAGTCTGTCGATACAGACTCGCTGATCTGCGTTCGAGCCGCAAACGTGGCCGACCACAGGGCGATCAAGGTCGCAGTGGCCGACCACATCGTCGACGCGCCGCCGGCGCGGGAGAAGGCACCTTCCGTAGGAAGGATGAAGACGACTAAGGCACTCCTCAGGGGGTTGCCTTGGTGCTGTGACGAGGCAGCGGTCCGGGAAGGGCTGCTGCGAGCCGGGTTTGGTAATGCAGCCGCAAGGTTGCACAACCGGACCAACAGGAAGAGGGCGCCGCTCTATGCCGTGACCGTGCAAACGGTCGACGGCGGGAGCGACATCTTCGACTTGCGGAAGTTGCTGGGCTTCCCGGTTACGACGGAGGCTCTCCCGACCGCCATGGATCCTCAGCCCCAGTGCTTCAGGTGCCAGGGCGAGGGCCATGTTGCGAAGTACTGCCGCAACGCGGCGCGGTGCGTCAAGTGCTCAGGTGAGCACGACAGCCGCGCCTGCGACCGCGGCAGCAACGCTCTGCCGACTTGTGTCCGGTGTGGCGGCCCGCACGTCGCCAGCTGGCGCGGTTGCGCGGCTTTCTCTAGCCGCAGCCGTGCCGGGGGCGGCGAAGCGGCCGCGGCCGCACCGACGCAGCAGCAGAAGAGAAGACGACGTCGGAAACGGCGTAGGGCGGAGAACAGCCCGGTGCAGCTGAGGGACGGCGCAGCAGCAGATCCACCTGCCAGGGGCGGGGACGGCCGCTCGGAAACGGGCCGCCAGGACGCAGCTCGCCCTCCCGCGAAGAGATGTGACCTCGAGCTCGGCATCGCCGTGAAGGAGGCCACAGCAGCCCTCAAAGCCGTAATGGCGGTGGAGAGGGCTGCCTTCGCAGCCGCCGTGGCTGCAGAGAAGGAAGAGGCCTTGAGGCAACTGCGTGCAGTCTTCGCCCAAGGCCTCAGTGCAGTCGTACCTGCGAACACTCCTGCGACCTCGCAGAAGGACGTTCGCGCGCCTGTCCCAGCGGTTGCCCCAGCAGCACCGCAGGTGAAAGGTGCAAAGAAGAAAACCGCCAGGGCAGTCTTCATCGCGCAAGCGTCGCCGCGCTGCCGCGCCGAACTTTTGTGTTACAGGGAGTAAGCCACTGCGGCCGGCCCAGGAGACAACGAGGGAGCCCAGCCGCGGCACCGGACTGACCCAGCGAACGACCACGCAGTACATAGGTAACGTTGCACGATACCTCACGCTAACCCCCCTCACCTTGCATGCTCTGTCGCAGCTAGCAAACCGCTACTGCTCTTACTTCCCGTCCTACTGTCGCAGAGGTTTTTTTCCCTTGGCGCTGGCCTTGGCACTTTTTTTCCTCTGCTCTTACAACCGCTACCCTTCGATCGCTTTCGACCACTACTATCTCCTGATGGACCATGTTAATGAGTAGCCTTACCCAGACGCATGGATAACATCACAGCCTGCATCCTGTGACGCCTTGATTCAAAACTAACATGCATACGGAGGTGACAGTAGAACTTTTGTGTTGGTCACCACGTTGGTGCGGGCGTGGAGGGGCCCCATCCTTAAAAAACGCTGGGCGCAGACCGTAGCCGACTCTCCAGCCGCTGCAGCTGCTGTTTGTGCACGTTTTGCTTTGCCCGAGGAAGGAAGGATGACAGGCCGCGGCAAGGGAGGAAAGGGGCTCGGCAAGGGTGGCGCCAAGCGGCACCGCAAGGTGTTGCGCGACAACATCCAGGGCATCACGAAGCCCGCCATCCGCCGCCTGGCTCGCAGGGGCGGCGTGAAGCGCATCTCTGGTCTGATCTACGAGGAGACCCGCGGGGTGCTGAAGGTGTTCCTGGAGAACGTGATCCGCGACGCGGTGACGTACACTGAGCACGCCAAGCGCAAGACTGTGACGGCCATGGACGTGGTGTACGCCCTGAAGAGGCAGGGGCGCACCCTGTACGGTTTCGGCGGTTAGGCTGCGTCGCAGCGGGCGCTGGCCTTCCCGCGGCCGTGCTTGTGGGTGGGAGAGACTAGAAAACGGCCCTTTTCAGGGCCACCACACTGTTCGGAAGTTGAAAAGTGCGAAAGAGTCTGTGTTGTTGCTGCGTGTGTGCGCTGTGTTGTTTGTTTGTTTCTCTCTCTCTTTCTTTCTTTCCGTTTGTGAGCGACGTGATGTGACTGGGAGGGGAGAAGGAAAGGAAACGTGTCATGTGGCTGGCTGTGTGTGGAGCTGCTTCGTTTGTGTGTCTTTGTATCGATCGCGACGGAGATGGCGGGCTGTGTGTTGTTGTGCGAGAGGCGGTGATTATTTGCTTGCGTGGTTTGGCTCTGTGTGTTTGCGGCGGCGTTGGGGTTTCCGAGGCAAGGCGGCCGGATCAGCTGTTTCGTTCGTGTCGACGGCCGTTGCGCGCGGGAGTGGAGGGCGGTGTGTCGACACGCCTCCCTTTAACAATGGTCATTATTGCTGCCGTTGTCGTTTGGAAGGCGACTGCGACCGTGCAAAATGTGTGTGTGTGTGTGTGTTGGGCCACACGGGCTGTGTGGACGACAAGATGGCGGACGTGCGCCGGCGGCGGCTGTGCTGTGAAAGTGCAAAGTTAAAAAACAAAACAAGGTGCGGCGAGGACGACTGAAATTTTGCTTTGGACGTAGGTTTGTGTGGTGGCCCTGAAAAGGGCCGATTGTTGTGGGCCGAGCCGGCAAAGCGCGTTGCGTGCAGGGGAGCACGCGGCGGCTGCGATTGCCTGGCCTCCTTTAGGCCTTCTTCTCGGTCTTCTTTGGCAGCAGGACGGCCTGGATGTTGGGCAGGACACCACCCTGTGCGATGGTGACGCCCGACAGGAGCTTGTTGAGCTCCTCGTCGTTGCGGATGGCAAGCTGCAGGTGGCGCGGGATGATGCGCGTCTTCTTGTTGTCGCGGGCCGCGTTTCCGGCCAGCTCGAGCACCTCAGCCGCGAGGTACTCCATGACGGCGGCGAGGTAGACGGGCGCCCCGGCGCCGACGCGCTCTGCGTAGTTTCCCTTGCGCAGGAGGCGGTGGATTCTGCCGACCGGGAACTGGAGCCCAGCCCTGCTTGAGCGGGACTTTGACTTGCCCTTGACTTTGCCTCCCTTTCCGCGTCCGGACATGGCGATGGGCTAGCGACGGTGCACACGAAACGGAAACGAAAACGACCGGTGCGAGCGGCAGCGAGTCGAGCAGCGGAGTGCGTGCCGGCGCAGCCGGGGTGGGGGTGCTTTATGGGCTCGGGTGCGGCGGCCGGTTGCGCGCGCGCCCCATTGGTCGGCGGCCGCAACAGGGCGAGCTGGTAAAGGTGCGGCGGCGGCTGGCGGCGGGTGCCACTGTGTGGGGAGACGCTGACTAGAGCGGAGCGCTTGGTACTGGTGTTGCTGCTGCCGTACGTTGGTTCGAGATGCCGCCCAAGACTAGCGGGAAGGCCGCCAAGAAGGCTGGCAAGGCGCAGAAGAACATTTCGAAGGGCGACAAGAAGAAGAAGCGCAAGAGGAAGGAGAGCTATGCCATCTACATCTACAAGGTGCTGAAGCAGGTGCACCCTGACACGGGCATCTCGTCGAAGGCGATGAGCATCATGAACAGCTTCGTGAACGACATTTTCGAGCGCATTGCGGCCGAGGCTTCTCGGCTGGCGCACTACAACAAGCGCTCGACCATCACGTCCCGCGAGATCCAGACCGCTGTGCGGCTGTTGCTGCCTGGCGAGCTGGCCAAGCACGCCGTGAGCGAGGGCACGAAGGCGGTGACCAAGTACACGAGCTCCAAGTAAGGAGGTGGCTCTGGAATGGAAGGAAGGATGGAGAAGGCTCCTCCGTTGCGAGAGCGGCAAAACGGCCCTTTTCAGGGCCACCAACTTGCCTTTTGCGGGAAGGGCGGAATTGTTGTTGTTGTTTGTGTGGACGGCTGTGATGTATGTGTGCATTTTGATTGTGGGTGGGGGGGCGCGTCAAAGCGTGTTGCGCGGGGTACGGCCACGAGGTTGGTCGCCGTGGCGTGGAATGGTGGCACGCCTCGTTGGCGTGGTTTTTGACCCATTGGTGTTGTTGGTGTGTGTGTGTGTGTTACCCGTCTGCGAGGGGGGACTGTGCGATCGGCGACTTTTGTGTCACCGTAACGACGGCCGTTTGCGGGTTTGTTTTTTTGCACATCATACATGGCGAGGGTGAAATGTGAAATGTTTTTGTTTGGTTGTTTTTTTTTTTTTTTGCCGCCCACTATTCCCTTTGCTGTACGCCGAGTTTGACAATGGTGCGACGTAACTGCAGCGTGGAGGTGTGTGAGTGACGTTGAAATGAACGTGCCATTAAGACGCATTGTTGTTGTATTGTACTGTACGTGTACGGCGAACACGCACGATGATGTACCATTCGACTCTGATGTTTGATAGCCGTGTCTGACTGATTGCGTACGACGCACGCACACCGATGTCGTCATTCAAGATGCACGCGTGTCCAGTGCAGTACAGTAAGCGCGACGCTAGACGACGACGGCGGCGGCGGCGGCGGCGGCGGCGGTCGTTTGTTTGGCGAATGTCTGTACACGTGTTTGTCTGTGTCCATCCGGTGCGTATTTGTTTGTTTGAAAGTGTTTTGTGTGTCGGTGACGTGGTCCGATCCGTCGCCCCCTGAGTAACTGTCGATCGGCGCGATAGACGGGCGTCACGCAACTGAACCAAAGTCTTGGGCACACCCGTCATACTGTTGTACACCGTCGCGCTGAGAACGGTAACGAAAGGTTGACTTTGATCGGTCGAATGTCTGGGCAGAACGTGAGGAATGAGGCAAGAGTGCAAGGAGGGGGGGCAAAAGAGAGAGGAAGGGAAAAAGGGGAGAAACGCATTCGTAGAGCAACGGAACGTTCCCGTGTCGGAGGCGTATTGGAGCCGCACTGAAATGCGTTTAACGGCGGCGCGGCTGCAAGTGTCTGCCGTGGTGAACGTTACCTTTGACGGCTGCATTGGGCTTTGCCTTTGCTTTTGCTTTCGCTTTCGCTTTCCCGGATGTACGTAACGTTTGTTGATATGGTTCTGAGGAAGAGTGTATGACAGTGCCGTGCCGTCCATGTTCGTGTGCCCTCCCATTGTGTGTATGCTATTGTCTGTGTACGTGAATGATGTATGTAGGTGTTAGTGGACATGTTTTACCATTGGGGGGAAATGGATCGTCGATAGTTGCCGTCACTCTGTCACGGTCGAGATGACGCACCCTCCGTACAGAAAGGTGTCGAGAAAGTGAGTGTGTGTGTGCGTGCGTCCGTGAATTGGCAGTGTTTGGAGGTGGGCGTGCCCTGCATGTGGCCCGGAAGGCTGTTCGTTAGGCGGTAGTGTTGTGTGGACAGGGGAGGGGCATGCGTAACGCTGCTGGCATGGCATTTCGGGAGATGGGAGGGGGCAAACGAGGAGCGGCGGCCAAAGACGGGACGGGGAGGGGCGCGGTGTGGGTGGCTTGCGCCTGTGCTCGGCGTTGTGGTTTGTGCAAAAGAGGAGGAGAAAAACAATGTGAGTTGCCAGGGAGGGGAGCGGTGTTGTGTTGTGGTTGTCGTGGTGTAGCCGCAGACGCGGCTGTCAGTGAACGTGGCGAGACGGACGGATGCGCGGAGGGGCGGGGGCGGCGCATTTCGCCGGTGCCGTGCCATGCCTGAAAGCCGCGTGGTCGCTGTGTTGTTGGTGGCGTGGGGGCGAGGAGAGTACCGTACGGGTGTGCTTGTGCGCCGGAAATGGCACACTGCGCCCGCCCGTCTTGGAGGCTGATGGCTGTGGTGTGGAAATGGGGCGCGGTGATGTTGAAGCAGTTGAAGAACAGAAAAGAAACCAAGAAAACGGAAGGCGTGATGCGGCGGTGGTGGTGAGAGCGGGAAAAACAAAACAAAAAAAAAAGAAGGAAAAACAACGAGAAAACAAAAAGTCTATCAATATTAAAATGGAAATGGACCCAGGTATAACCTCCCTGCACAAATAGCAGAGAGTCCGATGATAATAAAAATGTGCCAGAATGTTAACGTCCCTACAAAACAAACCCAACGATAATATTAATGAAAGAGTGAACCGTATGTAACATTGCAACAGACATAATGAAACCTGATAAATTGTATAAGGGCAGCAGCGTTGACCTTTGGCCCTGTATTCAGAATAAAAAGAGCCAAAGATCGTTACCCCAATGAAAAAGACACTGAAACACGTATGTAACATAGTAGCGATGGCGAGACATTGTAGCATCTGTGACCAGAGAGTTTGCGCTGGACTGCGCGAGTGTTGCGAGCGGTTCTCAGTCAGTCAGTAGTCGTTGCGAGTCCGTAGCTATGTGTAGTTGAGGGCTGTACTCTGTCAGTAGTCGTCGCGTGCAGTACGCTAATAGTCGTCATGCAGAGCGGTCGGTCAGTAGTAGCAGCCGAGCGCGGTTGTGTGATGTAGGCGGTCGGCAACACTGGTCAAGATGGTGAATAAGGTATACTGTTAATTAATATAATCATTAGATAATGAAAAATTGTATTTATTGTAATTATTCTCCAACAAGTTCCCCAATAATAATTTTTATTTCAAAAGCATTTTTCAAACATTTAATTGTTTATTGAACTAAAGAGTTCGTTGCACTTCACATTTCATTCCACTTCTTTGAAGAAAAATGTCACTAAAATCACAAAAAAAGAGAATATTATTATTTGCAATGCAGTTCCTCCAAGCGCTGCGCAACAACCAGAGCAGAAATGTGACATCCATTTATTCGGAGGTAAGACTTTAATTCTGATTGTTTTGCACAGGGCCAAAGACCGATATTTCGGTTTAATTGAAGTTTCTTGTCACTGAACGGACTTTTTTAAATGTTGTGTGAAGACTTTATATTTGAGTCAGATTGCGAATTTCACATTTTTGTTGCCATTTTCAATACCTCTCATTGTGGGCGAGGTTACAATTAGCGCAATGTCCATTAGCATCCGTAAATAACATTGTCCATTATTTTAAATTTTGCTGGGAGGTTACAACACACACACACACACACAAAAAAAAAAAAAAAAAAAAAAAAAAAAAAAAAAAAAAAAACAAAAAAAAAAAAAAAAATTGCATTTATATCCGCTCCTCAATTGTAGATACCCCTTACACAGCTGTGTGCAATGAATGAGTGCTGGCTGGTAATTAATTGCACTCCTTGGAGGGAAATGCCATAGGAAGTAGTCTTTAAAAAGTGAATGTTTTTCGTTAAGAGACAAAAGTTACTTTAGAAAAAAAGTAATAGTGGGGCTTTTGTTGTTGAACAAAATAAGTACAATGAACATACGTTATCAGATTTGCGCAATGCAGCGTCACACCACCTTTTGATTATAACACAATAGACTATACATCGTCCCGAACCGTGACCAGAGTCGCGAGACGAGCAGAGCACGCCGCCGACGCCCGCTCAGTACAACCGTCCACCCGCTACTACTGTCGACCGACTACTACCTCTCCCGACTCGCGCTACAATATATATATAACAACTGTTCCTGGCGACCCGGTGCGTGCCACTACTGTCGTCTGGCGCGGTCCAAGCGCCGACTAGCAGCGATAAAGAACTCTCTGGTCAGACAGAGATGCTGTCATGCCTCGCCATCGCTCTGGTAATGAATACATACGTGTTGCAGCGTGCGTACCACCGGAACACGCAGTGGCGGAGCCAAAGACTGTGTTGTCGAGGTCGAGTGCGAGCGGGAAGAGAGGCAGCGTCGGCACGGAGATGCAAGCGAGCGCGAGACGCACGGGGGCTGCGGCGTGGCGCGTTTGCGGTCGGCGCCTTTGGTGGCAACGGCCGGGACAAGCAGCGGTGTATGGTGTGGTGCGGGGCGGACAGGGGCGGCGGTGGACGGGGAGGAGGCGGCGCGACGACGGCATGGGGGCGAAAACGGGACGGGGGACGGCGGATGTTGAGAGGCGTCACGCGCGGACAGGACACAGACACAGAGACACACAGATTGGAAAGGGAGGGTGCGCGGTAGTAGTTGGGAATGTGCGTACCGTGCGGGATGGGAGTGGGCGAGGAACACGGTCGTGGCCCCTGTTTTGGGTGCGTGTGATGACGTCGGTGTGTTGTGGGAAGGGAAGGTGCTGTGGCGGCGGCGCGTAATGGGCGTAGGCCGAAAAGAGAAAGGAACGTGGGCAGTGTGTTGGCAAGCGTCGGTTCGACTGCGACGTTGATGGGCAGGGCAGGGCAGGGCAGGGCAGGGCAGGGCAAGGTTAATGGTGGTAGGAGTAGGCGTGTGGGCGCAAAAAAATCTGCCGCTGCAGCGCGGTGCCGTAACCGCCATGGCGGGAAGGAGAGAGGGCCAAAGAAAGAAAGAAAGAAAGAAGAAAACAAAAAAAAAAAAAAAAAAGGAGGGGGGGGCGAAAGTGGAGAGGCGGTGGTGTGAGAAGGGCGGGGGCGGAAGGAAGGCAGGAAGGACAAGAGGCGAGGCGACGGCTTGCTTTGTGTATCGGTCGGTCTCTGGCTATGCTTCGTTTTCTGCAGCAGGGTCGGTGCGCGGCGTGGCTCGCGGCAGTGGGAACGCCTGGTGGCTGGACGGCCAGCAATGCGGTTGGATGGGCGGCCACAGCACCGCACCTGTGCCCGAGGAGGAGACGCTGGCGGCGGGCCCTGAGGTGAGGCCGGCTCGGCTGGGGCTGTGGATGTGTAGGTGTGCGCCGCTGCTGCAACAACGAGTAAAACGCGAGAAGAAGGGATGGCGGTAGAGAGAGAAAAAAAAAAAACAAAAGGTCGTGTTGTGTTGATGCGCAGGCAGACGCGTACAGAGGGACGAGCCCGGTCTGCAGCAGGGTGTGGCCGTGCCGAGTGCAGAGCAGCGGCGGCTCGGTTCGGTTCGGCCCGGCCCGGCGGGCCGCGCTGTTGTCGCGGACGTGAGCGCCCCCTGGCGGGTGGCCGGAGGCGGCGCGGCGTGTTGGACGTGTGGCTGGTGGCAGTGCACAATTTGCGAGTGGCTGGCGGTGCGGTGTGGTGTGGCGTGGCGGTTGGCGCGTCGGGCGGCGGAGAGGTATGTGTTGCGGGCGCCCTTTGCTGCGCTGCGTCGTTGCGTGTGCCGTACAGGGCGGGCGCTTGTCGACTGTGTGGGCGGTGTGGCGAATTGGCGTGAAAACGGCTGCCGAGAGGTGTGTGGTAGCGAGCCGGTCGGTGGTGTCAGTGCGAAGGGGAATGTGCGTGCGTGTTTGGCGGTGTCGGTGTGCTTTTTGCGGCGTGAGAGTGGGAATTAGTGGGGCCGGCTGTTGTGTTGGTTCCTTGTGTCTTGTGTCGCGTAGCTTGATGGCAACGTGGAAGGACGCCGGTTTCGTTTTCGTTTCGAGCCTTGCGTGTGGTTGTCGACGTTGACTGGTTGGCGTGTGCCGATGCACGTGCATGTGTGGGTCGCGAGTGCGTTTTTGGCTGGCTGTGTGTGTGTGTGTGTGTGTGTGTGTGTGTGTGTGTGTTTTGGGGGGGAAGGGGGAGGCGGTGGTGAAAGTGCAGTCGTCGGGTGGGGCTGGGGCTGTGCGTCGTGGCGGAAAGGTGGTAGGTTGCGGGAAGCGAGCCCGTCGTTGACGGTGTCGCGTGAGTTGTGAATCGAGTGGGGCGCGGGGCGCGGGGCGCGGGACAGGAGCAGCGTGCCGCTGCGTCGTGGTCGTCAGCAGAGGCTGTGCGTGTGCTTGTCCTTTTTGTGGGCGGTTCGGTTCGTGCGAGGCGTTTTTGTTTTGTGTTGCCCTAGTTGTTAGTTTATTTTGTTTGTGTTTGTTATTTTGAGACGACGACTGGTTGGTGGCGTGCGCGCGAAGTGGCGGTGTGCGCTTCCCGTGTCGTTTGTGTTGTTTGGTTTTTTTGTTTTTGTGTGTGTTTTTTTTTTTTTTTTTTTTTTTTTTTTTTTTTTTTTTTGCACTGGGCCCCGGTGGGTGGGTGCGTGTGTGTCGATTGCCGGCTGGCGAAAGGTGCGCCATCGGCGGGGTGGGTCGCCGGCACAAGTAGAGGCGGCGGCGTTGTTGTTGCTGTTGTTGTGTGGTGTTTGTTTTGTTCGGCTGTGTCGGCGAGCTGTGTTGCGGTGCGTGTGAATGGTGGTGCAAAAGTGCTGGCGTTGGGGCTGCGACTGCGACGGCGGCGAGCCGCGGGCGCGCCATTGATAGTGATGTTGTGAACAGCGGCTGTGTACGGTAGTGGTGTTGTTGTAGCACGACGTGCATCCGGGCCGGCGCGGAAAGCGCAGTTGCGGGCGGTTGCCCTTCGGTGCCAGCCATGTCGCGTGAGCGGCGGGTTGCTCTGGTGTCGACACGTGGTGCTCTGGGTTGTTGTGTGGTGCCCTTTGGCCGGTGGGGGTGGTTCGCGTGTGTCTCGTTCACGCTCGGTGTCTGGTCGTGGTCGTGCTGCTCCCCCGTCTGTCGGCGGTTTCCGACGTCGTCTGTACGTTTTTGTTCGTTTGCGGCGTGCGTGCCGACGTCGTCCCGTCGCGACCTTTCAACCGAAAGTGTGGCGCCCGAAGGTGAACGAACGTAACCCTGACCTCGGCGCTTTACGCTGAGCCGAGCGAACCGAACCGAACCTAACCTGTGGTGTGGCGAGGTGAGCTCAGCCTGTGAGCCCCTAACGTCTACGTAAGGTAAGCTGTCCGGCTCACGCCTCACGTTTGAACGCTTTTTTAACCTACGTTTGACGCTTCTTAACCTAGCACTGACCCCTTAACCTAACGTGTAACCTAACCTAACCTAACCTCTGACGCCTGACGTGTTTGAATGCTTAACCTAAGTTTGACGCTTAACCTAACCCAAGTCCCCTTAACCTAACCCACGTCCACCTAACCTAACCTAACGTAGACGTGTAAACGTAATGTGTAACGCGTAACGTGTAAGGTCGGCTGTCGTGTGTGCTTGACGGCAGATTGGGTTGGTCTGTAGATTCGGATTGCGGTTTGCCTCGGTCGAGGGGTTGGGTCGGAAGCGGCGAGGGGCGGCGGCGCCTGTTGCGCAGGCGGCGTCCGTTTGCGGCGGGCAATTGGTGAGAAACGGCTGTGAATGTTGGCCGGCGAGAGGAGGAGGACGGCGCGCGATGTGGCCCGACGGCTGCGGGCCGATCGGGAAACGGCGGGAGGGCGACGGAAGGCGATGGGGCGGCGGAGGCGCGTTTGCACGGCCGTCATCGCCGCACGCCTCGGCTTGTGTGGCTGTGGCGCCGGCCGCGCTGGCCGGGCTGCCGCGGCGACGGTGTGGGAGTTTTGCCGAAGGTTTGGCCATTGTGGCGGGTCGTCGGCTGGGGCTGTGGGGGCGGCATTTGGGCGGGGGCGGCGATTCTCGGCGGGCCGACCCAGGCTGTAGCGCGCGGTAGCTGCAGTTTGGCCGTGGTTTGCGGCGCTGCCGTGGCGACTGGTTGGCGACTGTGGTGTGGCTGTGTGTAGCCCCATCCTCGGTGGTTTGAAAGGCGCGGGCGGTTGTGGCGCAGGTTTGGGGCTGCTCCGCACAGGCTGTCGGACGTTGGGCGGTAGCAAGCGCGGGAGGCGCGGCGCGGCGGCGCGCAGAGTGGCGGCCGCTCTCTCGGCCGTCCGCGCCCGCCCGCGACACTGGCTGGGCCTTGTGATTCTCTGCTCTGCTGCTGTGCTGTGCTTGCGTGCCTGCCGTCCCGCTCGCTCTCGCTGTGTGTTACGCGCGTCGTCGAAATGGCAGATCAGGCGGCTACGAACGAGACTGCTGCGGCACCCGCCGCCACCGGCACTACGAAGAAGGCCAAGTCTGCGTCGTCTGCGAAGAAGCCGCGCGCCAAGCCTGCGCACCCGCGCACCTCTGAGATGGTGACGGCCGCCATCAAGAGTCTGAAGGAGCGCGGCGGGTCGTCGCTGCAGGCGATCAAGAAGTACATAGCCGCGCACTACAAGCTGGACGCGGAGAAGCTGGCGCCGTTTATCAAGAAGTACCTCAAGTCGGCCGTCGTGGCGGGCGAGCTGGTGCAGACGAAGGGGAAGGGCGCGTCCGGCTCGTTCAAGCTTGCCGGCGCCGGCGGCGGCGGGGGGGCGGCCGAGGGCGGCAAGGCTCGTGCTGGCGGTGCCAAGAAGAAGCGCGCCGCTCCGGCCAGCAAGGAGAAGAAGGGCGCCCGTGCGGCCGGCGCAAAGAAGGCTGGTGGCGTGAAGGCGGCGACCGGTCGGAAGGCGGGCGCCGCCAAGAAGGCGTCTGCGGCGTCGGCCGCTCCCGCGGGTGCGAAGAAGGCGGCTGCGGCCAAGCCGGCCAAGGCCAAGTCGCCGTCGAAGGCGAAGAAGGCCGCCAAGGTTCCGACGAAGAAGCCGAAGGCGCCGCGCCCGAAGAAGGCGACGACGCCGTCTAAGGCGAAGGCTTCGCCCAAGAAGAAGAAGTAGAGTAGAGGAGAAAGAGATGGGAAAGGAAGGGTTTGGCGCTTGGCTCCGTCGTCCCCACCCCCCGTCGTCGTCTAGTGGCGCGCAAGAGACGCGCGGCCCAAAACGGCCCTTCTCAGGGCCATCAAAGCACGTCGGGGAAGGTTTTGATTGTCGTGTTGCGTTTGGTGTGGGGGTCTGTCTGTATGCCCGTGGGGATGCTGTTTGCGTGCCGCGGTGGTTGGATTGCGGGGGTCGGTGGCGGGTGTGGGCGGCGGTAGCGGTAAGCGGTGTTGTTGTTGTTGTCGTGGTTGATTGTCGCCGTGTTTGTGGCGGCGGCCGACGGTTGGTTTTCTGTCACGTTGTTGTTTTGTTTGAATACGTTGGTTGGCTTGCCTGCGTTCGTTCTTCTCGGATGTCTGTCGTCTTGTCGAGTCGTGTCTGGTCTTTGTTTTGTTCCTTTGTGTGTGTTATGTTTTGCAACGGGGGGCACGTTGAGATGTGGGAAGGAGTCGGCGGGGGATTTCGGTGGCGTGTAGAGCGAGCGAGCGCGCCTGCCTGGCCGTTGGCCGTCGGAGTGGAGTGCGGGTGTTTTTGTTTTTGTTTTCGAAACGAAAGCGGCGGCCGGCCAGCCACCCGTGCGGTGTGACGTCGGCCGTTGGGTATTGTGCGCCGGGGAGGGATGATGTGTGATTGTTGCGCGCTGCTAGCAGGCAGGCAGAGTGAGCGGGTGTGGCGGACGGACGGGAAGTGGTGGTTTTTGTTTTTGGGTTGCGGGGCGAGAGGCAGGCGACCGACAAAGGTTGCTCGCGACGGAGAGATGTTAGTGGCCCTGAAAAGGGCCGTTTTTGTTTGTGCGGTGCGGTGCCGCGGCGCGGTTTAGGCGCGCTCGCCGCGGATGCGGCGCGCGAGCTGGATGTCCTTGGGCATGATGGTGACGCGCTTGGCGTGGATTGCGCACAGGTTGGTGTCTTCGAAGAGGCCGACGAGGTAGGCCTCGCTGGCCTCCTGCAGGGCCATGACTGCGGAGCTCTGGAAGCGCAGGTCGGTCTTGAAGTCCTGGGCGATCTCGCGCACTAGGCGCTGGAATGGCAGCTTGCGGATGAGCAGCTCTGTGCTCTTCTGGTAGCGCCTGATTTCTCGCAGGGCGACGGTGCCCGGCCTGTAGCGGTGGGGCTTCTTGACGCCTCCGGTGGCGGGCGCGCTCTTCCTCGCCGCCTTGGTGGCGAGCTGTTTGCGCGGCGCCTTTCCGCCGGTGGACTTGCGGGCCGTTTGCTTTGTGCGGGCCATGGCGGTAGCGGTAGCGGAGCGGCGTGCGTGGAGGTTAGGTGCGGCGCGGCGTCCGGTGCTGCCTTGACAACGGGCCCGCGCGCCTCCGTGCTGCGCTTATATGCCCTCGGTTGCGCGTGGTGGGGGGAGGGCGGGCCAGAGTCTATATAGGGGGGCGGCGGGCGCGCTGGGCGCAGACCGTAGCCGACTCTCCAGCCGCTGCAGCTGCTGTTTGTGCACGTTTTGCTTTGCCCGAGGAAGGAAGGATGACAGGCCGCGGCAAGGGAGGAAAGGGGCTCGGCAAGGGTGGCGCCAAGCGGCACCGCAAGGTGTTGCGCGACAACATCCAGGGCATCACGAAGCCCGCCATCCGCCGCCTGGCTCGCAGGGGCGGCGTGAAGCGCATCTCTGGTCTGATCTACGAGGAGACCCGCGGGGTGCTGAAGGTGTTCCTGGAGAACGTGATCCGCGACGCGGTGACGTACACTGAGCACGCCAAGCGCAAGACTGTGACGGCCATGGACGTGGTGTACGCCCTGAAGAGGCAGGGGCGCACCCTGTACGGTTTC
The DNA here is from genome assembly GCF_021461395.2 of Schistocerca americana. Classification (NCBI taxonomy): domain Eukaryota; kingdom Metazoa; phylum Arthropoda; class Insecta; order Orthoptera; family Acrididae; genus Schistocerca; species Schistocerca americana. The sequence goes on from NW_025725372.1 coordinate 322,067, forward strand.
GGCGGTTAGGCTGCGTCGCAGCGGGCGCTGGCCTTCCCGCGGCCGTGCTTGTGGGTGGGAGAGACTAGAAAACGGCCCTTTTCAGGGCCACCACACTGTTCGGAAGTTGAAAAGTGCGAAAGAGTCTGTGTTGTTGCTGCGTGTGTGCGCTGTGTTGTTTGTTTGTTTCTCTCTCTCTTTCTTTCTTTCCGTTTGTGAGCGACGTGATGTGACTGGGAGGGGAGAAGGAAAGGAAACGTGTCATGTGGCTGGCTGTGTGTGGAGCTGCTTCGTTTGTGTGTCTTTGTATCGATCGCGACGGAGATGGCGGGCTGTGTGTTGTTGTGCGAGAGGCGGTGATTATTTGCTTGCGTGGTTTGGCTCTGTGTGTTTGCGGCGGCGTTGGGGTTTCCGAGGCAAGGCGGCCGGATCAGCTGTTTCGTTCGTGTCGACGGCCGTTGCGCGCGGGAGTGGAGGGCGGTGTGTCGACACGCCTCCCTTTAACAATGGTCATTATTGCTGCCGTTGTCGTTTGGAAGGCGACTGCGACCGTGCAAAATGTGTGTGTGTGTGTGTGTTGGGCCACACGGGCTGTGTGGACGACAAGATGGCGGACGTGCGCCGGCGGCGGCTGTGCTGTGAAAGTGCAAAGTTAAAAAACAAAACAAGGTGCGGCGAGGACGACTGAAATTTTGCTTTGGACGTAGGTTTGTGTGGTGGCCCTGAAAAGGGCCGATTGTTGTGGGCCGAGCCGGCAAAGCGCGTTGCGTGCAGGGGAGCACGCGGCGGCTGCGATTGCCTGGCCTCCTTTAGGCCTTCTTCTCGGTCTTCTTTGGCAGCAGGACGGCCTGGATGTTGGGCAGGACACCACCCTGTGCGATGGTGACGCCCGACAGGAGCTTGTTGAGCTCCTCGTCGTTGCGGATGGCAAGCTGCAGGTGGCGCGGGATGATGCGCGTCTTCTTGTTGTCGCGGGCCGCGTTTCCGGCCAGCTCGAGCACCTCAGCCGCGAGGTACTCCATGACGGCGGCGAGGTAGACGGGCGCCCCGGCGCCGACGCGCTCTGCGTAGTTTCCCTTGCGCAGGAGGCGGTGGATTCTGCCGACCGGGAACTGGAGCCCAGCCCTGCTTGAGCGGGACTTTGACTTGCCCTTGACTTTGCCTCCCTTTCCGCGTCCGGACATGGCGATGGGCTAGCGACGGTGCACACGAAACGGAAACGAAAACGACCGGTGCGAGCGGCAGCGAGTCGAGCAGCGGAGTGCGTGCCGGCGCGCGCGGCCTCCTTTCGTCTGGACTGGGTGTGGAACATCCCAGGCTATCGTGAACGTAGGGTTTACCTAGAGGCATTTCCTACCAAGGCTGCAGGGTGTGGTTGGCGGTGGTCATCGCGTATGATATCTGGAAATCGCTGAGAGGAAGAAGTGGTGGTGAGTCTTCTGGGCTGACCTGATTATTCGATCAGGGCAACGGGCCGCCTGTAGTGGTCGTGATGGTCATTATGTCGTCCTAACCTCCGGACGAGGGGATTGTCTGAAGTGCGGGTGGCAGTATAAAACCGGCGCGCTGCGTCTTTAAATCTCTCCCGGACGAGGGGTTCCTCAGCCGCCTGATGGAGGGGGCGATGAGGGAAATCACGCGGCACTTGGTAAACTCGGCGCAAGAGCTTGTTTTGTAGTTGCTGGAGCCTCTGAATATGGGAGGGGGCAGCATTGCCCCAGACTTCACAGGCATAGTCCATAACCGGACGAATGCACGTGCGATAGATATGCAGTCCGTTGGCGACAGGGAGCGAGGAAGTTTCGTTGAGCATGGGGTACAATGCCCCAGCCCTCTGAGATGTCTTCCGGTGTACAGCGGTGACGTGAGGCTTCCATGTCAGGGTGCGATCGAGAATGACCCCGAGGTAGGTAGCAGTCGTGGTCCAGGTGATGGCCTGATTACAAAGCACCAGGGGCGGCACGTCAGGTGGGAGACGGCGAGTGAGGAGCATCGCCTGAGATTTGGTGGCGTTGAAGCCGATCCGCCAGTCGGCGGCCCAGCGCTCGAGGTCCTGCAGAGCAGCTTGCAGACGTCGGAGGACGGCGTCGATGTTGCGATGGCGCGAGAAGAGGGCCGTGTCATCAGCATAGATGGCACGACCAACCCTCGGGGAAATCGGCAGGTCAGAGGTGTAGACAGCATACAATATCGGGCCCAGAACGCTCCCTTGTGGCACTCCAGCAAGGACCGGGCGAACAGAGGAAGTCGTGCTGCCAACTCGGACGACAAATGTACGGCCCTCAAGGTAGTTGCCAAGTAGGCGGACGAAGCACGAAGGGATGCCGAGATGGAACAACTTGAAGAGCAGGCCGTGGTGCCAGACGGTGTCAAAGGCCTTGGACACATCAAGCAAGACAAGGCCGCAAAACTCCCGATTGTTGAACGCCAGTGTCGCCTCCTCGACGACGCGGAGCAACTGTTGAGTGGTGGAGTGGTGCTGGCGGAAGCCAAACTGTTCCCGAGGAATGATGTTGTCCTGGTGAAGCAGCCGGCCGAACCTAGAGAGGAGGATCCTCTCGAAAACTTTACTCAGCGTCGGGAGGAGACTGATGGGGCGATAATGCTCCGGTACTGTCCTGTTTTTGCCCGGCTTCGGGACCGCCACGACGACAGCCTTCTTCCAAGCTTCTGGGTACCGCAGTTGGTGAAAGATGGCGTTAAAGAGAGCGACCACATGCAGGATGGCAATCCTGGGCAGCATGCGGAGGACTCTCCCATCAACGTTGTCGTGCCCCGGGGCCTTCGTCTGGGGAAGTCGGCGAAGATGGTCAGTGACCTCCCTTTCCGATGTTGGGACAATGGTGGCATCACCGTGATCGCCGTGGAGGAAGGCAGCAAGTCTGGTTTCAACTGTGCGGACGTTCTCGTTGTCGACCGGCGCCGCAAGGGGCCGGAAGTTGGCCTCAAAAGTCGTCGCCAGGGCCTCGGCTTTAGCGGCGGGCGTGTAAGCAGGTCCATCGGTAGTTGTGAGCGGCGGCATGTGTGGGCGGTGCCGTGTGAGGGAACGGACCAACTCCCACGTGTCGGCCCCAGGATCAACTGAGGCAAGCTTCTCCTCCCACCGGCGGATACGGTGAGCAGCAAGGGCAGCCTTGATGACGCGGCGGAGATGATTGATACGCCGCTTCAGCACGGGCTGGCGTGTTTCATGCCAAACTCTGTTGAGACGGTTTCGTTCTCGGATAAGGTCCCGTAAGTCTGCAGGGAGTGCTGGAGCTGCCACTGAAGAAACCCGTGGAGGCGTAGTGGAGTCAGCAACAGCCGTGGTGAGAGCCGCAGTCAGCGTGTTAAGAGCAGCATTGACATCCGTGTCCAGTGGAGGTGGCTCATCCGGGAGGCGTTGCAGAACAAGCTGCCTGAAGCGCGGCCAGTCGGTCTTCCGGGTGTCGAGCTTCGCCGCCGGTGGAAGCGGAGTGACATGTAGTCGAAAGAGCACCGGCAAGTGGTCGGAGCTCAAGGCGTGGAGAACGTCGGGGGTGACGAACCAGTCGACACCCTTGACGAGACAAATGTCCAAAACGTCGGGAGCAGAGCCGTTCGAAGGGTAGTGCGTCGGCTCAGCAGGTCCATACACAGAAGCTCGTGCCCTCTCAGCAGCATGATAGAGCCGCCTCCCACTGACGTTCAGCGTCCGAGAATTCCAGAGCTGGTGCTTGGCATTCAGGTCTCCAGCGAGGAAGAGCTTGACCCCAGCACGAAGGAGAGCGTCGGCATCATGGACGGTGAGGTGGCCTCGTGGCGGCCGGTACACGGAGAGAAAGATGACCGTTCCAAGGGACGTCTCCACTGCAACGGCCGTGGCTTCACAGGAGTCCAACCTCGGAAGAGGGACACGATAGTGCCGGAGTGTCCGCTTGACATAGATGGCTGTCCCACCGCCAGCCGTCAGCCTGTCGTCGCGATAGCAGACGTAATTCGGGGCGTTCGCTCGAAGTCCAGGTTTGAGGTGTGTCTCGGTGAGGAGACACACATCCACGCTGTAATCCTGGAGGAACTGCCGGAATTCGAGAAGCGCAGGGAAGAGGCCATTCGCGTTCCATGTTACAGCCGTGAAGGTCTGGTGGCGCCTAAGGTTGTGAGCCATGGCCAGCGGATGCGATCGCCGTGGCAGTGGGGAAACTTCGGAGGGCTGCATGGACTGCAGCAGTGATGGCGGTCGGCAGCTGGGCCAGAGCGGCAGAGACAGCCACGAGGGTGGCCTGGACTTCTTGCAAGACCGCGATGAAATCAGCAGCTGCAGCAGGTGGAGCAGGCCCGTCTTCAGAGCGTCGCAGAGGCTGGACAGCAGGGGCAGGAGGAGGCGTCGTCCGGCCCTGGAGGACGTCGGCGTAGCCAAGGTCCGCCCGAGCAGCAAGCAGGCGCCGCTGGGCGGGTTGTCGCGGAGGAGTAGCAGGTGGAGCAGGTGGTGGCGCAGCTCGGCGCCGCTGCTGTTGACCATCGGAGCGGGACGTCTGCCGCAAGGGAGGTAGTCCACGCTGGCGGCGGCTGGCTGCCTTGTGGACAGCGCAACCGCGGTAGCTCGCAGGATGAGCCCGCTTGCACAGGGCACAGGTGGCTGGTTCGTCCCGGGACCGGGTACACTGCTGGCTGAGGTGACCCTCGCCACACTTGACACATCGGGGCCTCATGCGACAGAGGCGGGAAGTGTGGCCCGGCTCCTGACAATTGTAGCATTGGACGAGGCCCTTCCGTGCGCGTAACTTCTCGACGGTCACCGAGAGGTCATAAAACCTGGTGACTTGGTAGATTTGCCTGTTATCAGGCGTATCAGGCAACACGATCTCCATCAGAGGGATGGGGCGCTGGGTACCAGGCATCTTCATCCGGGTGACTGCAGTGGGCGCGAAACCCATAGTGATGAGGCCGTCCTTAAAGGCGTCCGCCTTCATCTTCAGCGGTATGCCTCGCATGGCAACCTTGAGAACTTTGGGTCGGACAGTGGGGAAGGTGTAGTTTGGGATCCCACGTGCACCAACCATGTCCATGACAGCCACGTAATCTTCAGTAGTGGCGACTGTCAGCTTCAGACGGTCTTCGCCGCAGTGTTTGGCGGTAAAAGCGTTCTTGAGGTTGGCCTGGAGCCAGTCCCGAAGCGTCAGATAATCGTCAGGGTAGTCGATAACAATCGGCGGCAGCTTAGGGCCGGAGCGATGTGTAGCATCGTCGGCGGCCGCCGGTGGAGGCTCGTCAGGATCTTCAGAGTCGGCGCCATCCTGTAGGGCGTCGTACTGATTGGCAGTAGGCACAGGGTCAACGGCCGGGCGCCGTCGTGGAGCCGCCCTCTTCTTAGGTGGCGGTTTCTTGAATCCAGCGTCACTCGTACCAGAAGTGTGGGGATCGTCACTGGCGGACGTGACAGCCGATCGCTTGCGCTGAAGCACCCTCTGCGGGGCGCCGGCAGCGCAGTCTTCACGGGGAGGGTCGGTAGAGTAGTCCATCTCATCGTCCTGGTCGCGCGTAGTCGTCATATACTCTTGGTCCTCCTGGGGTTGCCGGGTCGTCATAAGTGGAGCGTCCGATGGGGCCGCCGACGGCGCAGGCGCCGCCGGACGGCGATCAGACAGCTCCGGCGCGGCGGCGGCAGCTGCCGCAACCGCGCGCGCGTCACAAACGTCTTGCTCACTCGCCATCTCGAACACGAGTGCGTGCGTGCGTGCGTGCGTGCCGGCGCAGCCGGGGTGGGGGTGCTTTATGGGCTCGGGTGCGGCGGCCGGTTGCGCGCGCGCCCCATTGGTCGGCGGCCGCAACAGGGCGAGCTGGTAAAGGTGCGGCGGCGGCTGGCGGCGGGTGCCACTGTGTGGGGAGACGCTGACTAGAGCGGAGCGCTTGGTACTGGTGTTGCTGCTGCCGTACGTTGGTTCGAGATGCCGCCCAAGACTAGCGGGAAGGCCGCCAAGAAGGCTGGCAAGGCGCAGAAGAACATTTCGAAGGGCGACAAGAAGAAGAAGCGCAAGAGGAAGGAGAGCTATGCCATCTACATCTACAAGGTGCTGAAGCAGGTGCACCCTGACACGGGCATCTCGTCGAAGGCGATGAGCATCATGAACAGCTTCGTGAACGACATTTTCGAGCGCATTGCGGCCGAGGCTTCTCGGCTGGCGCACTACAACAAGCGCTCGACCATCACGTCCCGCGAGATCCAGACCGCTGTGCGGCTGTTGCTGCCTGGCGAGCTGGCCAAGCACGCCGTGAGCGAGGGCACGAAGGCGGTGACCAAGTACACGAGCTCCAAGTAAGGAGGTGGCTCTGGAATGGAAGGAAGGATGGAGAAGGCTCCTCCGTTGCGAGAGCGGCAAAACGGCCCTTTTCAGGGCCACCAACTTGCCTTTTGCGGGAAGGGCGGAATTGTTGTTGTTGTTTGTGTGGACGGCTGTGATGTATGTGTGCATTTTGATTGTGGGTGGGGGGGCGCGTCAAAGCGTGTTGCGCGGGGTACGGCCACGAGGTTGGTCGCCGTGGCGTGGAATGGTGGCACGCCTCGTTGGCGTGGTTTTTGACCCATTGGTGTTGTTGGTGTGTGTGTGTGTGTTACCCGTCTGCGAGGGGGGACTGTGCGATCGGCGACTTTTGTGTCACCGTAACGACGGCCGTTTGCGGGTTTGTTTTTTTGCACATCATACATGGCGAGGGTGAAATGTGAAATGTTTTTGTTTGGTTGTTTTTTTTTTTTTTTGCCGCCCACTATTCCCTTTGCTGTACGCCGAGTTTGACAATGGTGCGACGTAACTGCAGCGTGGAGGTGTGTGAGTGACGTTGAAATGAACGTGCCATTAAGACGCATTGTTGTTGTATTGTACTGTACGTGTACGGCGAACACGCACGATGATGTACCATTCGACTCTGATGTTTGATAGCCGTGTCTGACTGATTGCGTACGACGCACGCACACCGATGTCGTCATTCAAGATGCACGCGTGTCCAGTGCAGTACAGTAAGCGCGACGCTAGACGACGACGGCGGCGGCGGCGGCGGCGGCGGCGGTCGTTTGTTTTTTGGCGAATGTCTGTACACGTGTTTGTCTGTGTCCATCCGGTGCGTATTTGTTTGTTTGAAAGTGTTTTGTGTGTCGGTGACGTGGTCCGATCCGTCGCCCCCTGAGTAACTGTCGATCGGCGCGATAGACGGGCGTCACGCAACTGAACCGAAGTCTTGGGCACACCCGTCATACTGTTGTACACCGTCGCGCTGAGAACGGTAACGAAAGGTTGACTTTGATCGGTCGAATGTCTGGGCAGAACGTGAGGAATGAGGCAAGAGTGCAAGGAGGGGGGGCAAAAGAGAGAGGAAGGGAAAAAGGGGAGAAACGCATTCGTAGAGCAACGGAACGTTCCCGTGTCGGAGGCGTATTGGAGCCGCACTGAAATGCGTTTAACGGCGGCGCGGCTGCAAGTGTCTGCCGTGGTGAACGTTACCTTTGACGGCTGCATTGGGCTTTGCCTTTGCTTTTGCTTTCGCTTTCGCTTTCCCGGATGTACGTAACGTTTGTTGATATGGTTCTGAGGAAGAGTGTATGACAGTGCCGTGCCGTCCATGTTCGTGTGCCCTCCCATTGTGTGTATGCTATTGTCTGTGTACGTGAATGATGTATGTAGGTGTTAGTGGACATGTTTTACCATTGGGGGGAAATGGATCGTCGATAGTTGCCGTCACTCTGTCACGGTCGAGATGACGCACCCTCCGTACAGAAAGGTGTCGAGAAAGTGAGTGTGTGTGTGCGTGCGTCCGTGAATTGGCAGTGTTTGGAGGTGGGCGTGCCCTGCATGTGGCCCGGAAGGCTGTTCGTTAGGCGGTAGTGTTGTGTGGACAGGGGAGGGGCATGCGTAACGCTGCTGGCATGGCATTTCGGGAGATGGGAGGGGGCAAACGAGGAGCGGCGGCCAAAGACGGGACGGGGAGGGGCGCGGTGTGGGTGGCTTGCGCCTGTGCTCGGCGTTGTGGTTTGTGCAAAAGAGGAGGAGAAAAACAATGTGAGTTGCCAGGGAGGGGAGCGGTGTTGTGTTGTGGTTGTCGTGGTGTAGCCGCAGACGCGGCTGTCAGTGAACGTGGCGAGACGGACGGATGCGCGGAGGGGCGGGGGCGGCGCATTTCGCCGGTGCCGTGCCATGCCTGAAAGCCGCGTGGTCGCTGTGTTGTTGGTGGCGTGGGGGCGAGGAGAGTACCGTACGGGTGTGCTTGTGCGCCGGAAATGGCACACTGCGCCCGCCCGTCTTGGAGGCTGATGGCTGTGGTGTGGAAATGGGGCGCGGTGATGTTGAAGCAGTTGAAGAACAGAAAAGAAACCAAGAAAACGGAAGGCGTGATGCGGCGGTGGTGGTGAGAGCGGGAAAAACAAAACAAAAAAAAAAGAAGGAAAAACAACGAGAAAACAAAAAGTCTATCAATATTAAAATGGAAATGGACCCAGGTATAACCTCCCTGCACAAATAGCAGAGAGTCCGATGATAATAAAAATGTGCCAGAATGTTAACGTCCCTACAAAACAAACCCAACGATAATATTAATGAAAGAGTGAACCGTATGTAACATTGCAACAGACATAATGAAACCTGATAAATTGTATAAGGGCAGCAGCGTTGACCTTTGGCCCTGTATTCAGAATAAAAAGAGCCAAAGATCGTTACCCCAATGAAAAAGACACTGAAACACGTATGTAACATAGTAGCGATGGCGAGACATTGTAGCATCTGTGACCAGAGAGTTTGCGCTGGACTGCGCGAGTGTTGCGAGCGGTTCTCAGTCAGTCAGTAGTCGTTGCGAGTCCGTAGCTATGTGTAGTTGAGGGCTGTACTCTGTCAGTAGTCGTCGCGTGCAGTACGCTAATAGTCGTCATGCAGAGCGGTCGGTCAGTAGTAGCAGCCGAGCGCGGTTGTGTGATGTAGGCGGTCGGCAACACTGGTCAAGATGGTGAATAAGGTATACTGTTAATTAATATAATCATTAGATAATGAAAAATTGTATTTATTGTAATTATTCTCCAACAAGTTCCCCAATAATAATTTTTATTTCAAAAGCATTTTTCAAACATTTAATTGTTTATTGAACTAAAGAGTTCGTTGCACTTCACATTTCATTCCACTTCTTTGAAGAAAAATGTCACTAAAATCACAAAAAAAGAGAATATTATTATTTGCAATGCAGTTCCTCCAAGCGCTGCGCAACAACCAGAGCAGAAATGTGACATCCATTTATTCGGAGGTAAGACTTTAATTCTGATTGTTTTGCACAGGGCCAAAGACCGATATTTCGGTTTAATTGAAGTTTCTTGTCACTGAACGGACTTTTTTAAATGTTGTGTGAAGACTTTATATTTGAGTCAGATTGCGAATTTCACATTTTTGTTGCCATTTTCAATACCTCTCATTGTGGGCGAGGTTACAATTAGCGCAATGTCCATTAGCATCCGTAAATAACATTGTCCATTATTTTAAATTTTGCTGGGAGGTTACAACACACACACACACACACAAAAAAAAAAAAAAAAAAAAAAAAAACAAAAAAAAACAAAAAAATTGCATTTATATCCGCTCCTCAATTGTAGATACCCCTTACACAGCTGTGTGCAATGAATGAGTGCTGGCTGGTAATTAATTGCACTCCTTGGAGGGAAATGCCATAGGAAGTAGTCTTTAAAAAGTGAATGTTTTTCGTTAAGAGACAAAAGTTACTTTAGAAAAAAAGTAATAGTGGGGCTTTTGTTGTTGAACAAAATAAGTACAATGAACATACGTTATCAGATTTGCGCAATGCAGCGTCACACCACCTTTTGATTATAACACAATAGACTATACATCGTCCCGAACCGTGACCAGAGTCGCGAGACGAGCAGAGCACGCCGCCGACGCCCGCTCAGTACAACCGTCCACCCGCTACTACTGTCGACCGACTACTACCTCTCCCGACTCGCGCTACAATATATATATAACAACTGTTCCTGGCGACCCGGTGCGTGCCACTACTGTCGTCTGGCGCGGTCCAAGCGCCGACTAGCAGCGATAAAGAACTCTCTGGTCAGACAGAGATGCTGTCATGCCTCGCCATCGCTCTGGTAATGAATACATACGTGTTGCAGCGTGCGTACCACCGGAACACGCAGTGGCGGAGCCAAAGACTGTGTTGTCGAGGTCGAGTGCGAGCGGGAAGAGAGGCAGCGTCGGCACGGAGATGCAAGCGAGCGCGAGACGCACGGGGGCTGCGGCGTGGCGCGTTTGCGGTCGGCGCCTTTGGTGGCAACGGCCGGGACAAGCAGCGGTGTATGGTGTGGTGCGGGGCGGACAGGGGCGGCGGTGGACGGGGAGGAGGCGGCGCGACGACGGCATGGGGGCGAAAACGGGACGGGGGACGGCGGATGTTGAGAGGCGTCACGCGCGGACAGGACACAGACACAGAGACACACAGATTGGAAAGGGAGGGTGCGCGGTAGTAGTTGGGAATGTGCGTACCGTGCGGGATGGGAGTGGGCGAGGAACACGGTCGTGGCCCCTGTTTTGGGTGCGTGTGATGACGTCGGTGTGTTGTGGGAAGGGAAGGTGCTGTGGCGGCGGCGCGTAATGGGCGTAGGCCGAAAAGAGAAAGGAACGTGGGCAGTGTGTTGGCAAGCGTCGGTTCGACTGCGACGTTGATGGGCAGGGCAGGGCAGGGCAGGGCAGGGCAGGGCAAGGTTAATGGTGGTAGGAGTAGGCGTGTGGGCGCAAAAAAATCTGCCGCTGCAGCGCGGTGCCGTAACCGCCATGGCGGGAAGGAGAGAGGGCCAAAGAAAGAAAGAAAGAAAGAAGAAAACAAAAAAAAAAAAAAAAAAGGAGGGGGGGGCGAAAGTGGAGAGGCGGTGGTGTGAGAAGGGCGGGGGCGGAAGGAAGGCAGGAAGGACAAGAGGCGAGGCGACGGCTTGCTTTGTGTATCGGTCGGTCTCTGGCTATGCTTCGTTTTCTGCAGCAGGGTCGGTGCGCGGCGTGGCTCGCGGCAGTGGGAACGCCTGGTGGCTGGACGGCCAGCAATGCGGTTGGATGGGCGGCCACAGCACCGCACCTGTGCCCGAGGAGGAGACGCTGGCGGCGGGCCCTGAGGTGAGGCCGGCTCGGCTGGGGCTGTGGATGTGTAGGTGTGCGCCGCTGCTGCAACAACGAGTAAAACGCGAGAAGAAGGGATGGCGGTAGAGAGAGAAAAAAAAAAAACAAAAGGTCGTGTTGTGTTGATGCGCAGGCAGACGCGTACAGAGGGACGAGCCCGGTCTGCAGCAGGGTGTGGCCGTGCCGAGTGCAGAGCAGCGGCGGCTCGGTTCGGTTCGGCCCGGCCCGGCGGGCCGCGCTGTTGTCGCGGACGTGAGCGCCCCCTGGCGGGTGGCCGGAGGCGGCGCGGCGTGTTGGACGTGTGGCTGGTGGCAGTGCACAATTTGCGAGTGGCTGGCGGTGCGGTGTGGTGTGGCGTGGCGGTTGGCGCGTCGGGCGGCGGAGAGGTATGTGTTGCGGGCGCCCTTTGCTGCGCTGCGTCGTTGCGTGTGCCGTACAGGGCGGGCGCTTGTCGACTGTGTGGGCGGTGTGGCGAATTGGCGTGAAAACGGCTGCCGAGAGGTGTGTGGTAGCGAGCCGGTCGGTGGTGTCAGTGCGAAGGGGAATGTGCGTGCGTGTTTGGCGGTGTCGGTGTGCTTTTTGCGGCGTGAGAGTGGGAATTAGTGGGGCCGGCTGTTGTGTTGGTTCCTTGTGTCTTGTGTCGCGTAGCTTGATGGCAACGTGGAAGGACGCCGGTTTCGTTTTCGTTTCGAGCCTTGCGTGTGGTTGTCGACGTTGACTGGTTGGCGTGTGCCGATGCACGTGCATGTGTGGGTCGCGAGTGCGTTTTTGGCTGGCTGTGTGTGTGTGTGTGTGTGTGTGTGTGTGTGTGTGTGTTTTGGGGGGGAAGGGGGAGGCGGTGGTGAAAGTGCAGTCGTCGGGTGGGGCTGGGGCTGTGCGTCGTGGCGGAAAGGTGGTAGGTTGCGGGAAGCGAGCCCGTCGTTGACGGTGTCGCGTGAGTTGTGAATCGAGTGGGGCGCGGGGCGCGGGGCGCGGGACAGGAGCAGCGTGCCGCTGCGTCGTGGTCGTCAGCAGAGGCTGTGCGTGTGCTTGTCCTTTTTGTGGGCGGTTCGGTTCGTGCGAGGCGTTTTTGTTTTGTGTTGCCCTAGTTGTTAGTTTATTTTGTTTGTGTTTGTTATTTTGAGACGACGACTGGTTGGTGGCGTGCGCGCGAAGTGGCGGTGTGCGCTTCCCGTGTCGTTTGTGTTGTTTGGTTTTTTTGTTTTTGTGTGTTTTTTTTTTTTTTTTTTTTTTTTTTTGCACTGGGCCCCGGTGGGTGGGTGCGTGTGTGTCGATTGCCGGCTGGCGAAAGGTGCGCCATCGGCGGGGTGGGTCGCCGGCACAAGTAGAGGCGGCGGCGTTGTTGTTGCTGTTGTTGTGTGGTGTTTGTTTTGTTCGGCTGTGTCGGCGAGCTGTGTTGCGGTGCGTGTGAATGGTGGTGCAAAAGTGCTGGCGTTGGGGCTGCGACTGCGACGGCGGCGAGCCGCGGGCGCGCCATTGATAGTGATGTTGTGAACAGCGGCTGTGTACGGTAGTGGTGTTGTTGTAGCACGACGTGCATCCGGGCCGGCGCGGAAAGCGCAGTTGCGGGCGGTTGCCCTTCGGTGCCAGCCATGTCGCGTGAGCGGCGGGTTGCTCTGGTGTCGACACGTGGTGCTCTGGGTTGTTGTGTGGTGCCCTTTGGCCGGTGGGGGTGGTTCGCGTGTGTCTCGTTCGCGCTCGGTGTCTGGTCGTGGTCGTGCTGCTCCCCCGTCTGTCGGCGGTTTCCGACGTCGTCTGTACGTTTTTGTTCGTTTGCGGCGTGCGTGCCGACGTCGTCCCGTCGCGACCTTTCAACCGAAAGTGTGGCGCCCGAAGGTGAACGAACGTAACCCTGACCTCGGCGCTTTACGCTGAGCCGAGCGAACCGAACCGAACCTAACCTGTGGTGTGGCGAGGTGAGCTCAGCCTGTGAGCCCCTAACGTCTACGTAAGGTAAGCTGTCCGGCTCACGCCTCACGTTTGAACGCTTTTTTAACCTACGTTTGACGCTTCTTAACCTAGCACTGACCCCTTAACCTAACGTGTAACCTAACCTAACCTAACCTCTGACGCCTGACGTGTTTGAATGCTTAACCTAAGTTTGACGCTTAACCTAACCCAAGTCCCCTTAACCTAACCCACGTCCACCTAACCTAACCTAACGTAGACGTGTAAACGTAATGTGTAACGCGTAACGTGTAAGGTCGGCTGTCGTGTGTGCTTGACGGCAGATTGGGTTGGTCTGTAGATTCGGATTGCGGTTTGCCTCGGTCGAGGGGTTGGGTCGGAAGCGGCGAGGGGCGGCGGCGCCTGTTGCGCAGGCGGCGTCCGTTTGCGGCGGGCAATTGGTGAGAAACGGCTGTGAATGTTGGCCGGCGAGAGGAGGAGGACGGCGCGCGATGTGGCCCGACGGCTGCGGGCCGATCGGGAAACGGCGGGAGGGCGACGGAAGGCGATGGGGCGGCGGAGGCGCGTTTGCACGGCCGTCATCGCCGCACGCCTCGGCTTGTGTGGCTGTGGCGCCGGCCGCGCTGGCCGGGCTGCCGCGGCGACGGTGTGGGAGTTTTGCCGAAGGTTTGGCCATTGTGGCGGGTCGTCGGCTGGGGCTGTGGGGGCGGCATTTGGGCGGGGGCGGCGATTCTCGGCGGGCCGACCCAGGCTGTAGCGCGCGGTAGCTGCAGTTTGGCCGTGGTTTGCGGCGCTGCCGTGGCGACTGGTTGGCGACTGTGGTGTGGCTGTGTGTAGCCCCATCCTCGGTGGTTTGAAAGGCGCGGGCGGTTGTGGCGCAGGTTTGGGGCTGCTCCGCACAGGCTGTCGGACGTTGGGCGGTAGCAAGCGCGGGAGGCGCGGCGCGGCGGCGCGCAGAGTGGCGGCCGCTCTCTCGGCCGTCCGCGCCCGCCCGCGACACTGGCTGGGCCTTGTGATTCTCTGCTCTGCTGCTGTGCTGTGCTTGCGTGCCTGCCGTCCCGCTCGCTCTCGCTGTGTGTTACGCGCGTCGTCGAAATGGCAGATCAGGCGGCTACGAACGAGACTGCTGCGGCACCCGCCGCCACCGGCACTACGAAGAAGGCCAAGTCTGCGTCGTCTGCGAAGAAGCCGCGCGCCAAGCCTGCGCACCCGCGCACCTCTGAGATGGTGACGGCCGCCATCAAGAGTCTGAAGGAGCGCGGCGGGTCGTCGCTGCAGGCGATCAAGAAGTACATAGCCGCGCACTACAAGCTGGACGCGGAGAAGCTGGCGCCGTTTATCAAGAAGTACCTCAAGTCGGCCGTCGTGGCGGGCGAGCTGGTGCAGACGAAGGGGAAGGGCGCGTCCGGCTCGTTCAAGCTTGCCGGCGCCGGCGGCGGCGGGGGGGCGGCCGAGGGCGGCAAGGCTCGTGCTGGCGGTGCCAAGAAGAAGCGCGCCGCTCCGGCCAGCAAGGAGAAGAAGGGCGCCCGTGCGGCCGGCGCAAAGAAGGCTGGTGGCGTGAAGGCGGCGACCGGTCGGAAGGCGGGCGCCGCCAAGAAGGCGTCTGCGGCGTCGGCCGCTCCCGCGGGTGCGAAGAAGGCGGCTGCGGCCAAGCCGGCCAAGGCCAAGTCGCCGTCGAAGGCGAAGAAGGCCGCCAAGGTTCCGACGAAGAAGCCGAAGGCGCCGCGCCCGAAGAAGGCGACGACGCCGTCTAAGGCGAAGGCTTCGCCCAAGAAGAAGAAGTAGAGTAGAGGAGAAAGAGATGGGAAAGGAAGGGTTTGGCGCTTGGCTCCGTCGTCCCCACCCCCCGTCGTCGTCTAGTGGCGCGCAAGAGACGCGCGGCCCAAAACGGCCCTTCTCAGGGCCATCAAAGCACGTCGGGGAAGGTTTTGATTGTCGTGTTGCGTTTGGTGTGGGGGTCTGTCTGTATGCCCGTGGGGATGCTGTTTGCGTGCCGCGGTGGTTGGATTGCGGGGGTCGGTGGCGGGTGTGGGCGGCGGTAGCGGTAAGCGGTGTTGTTGTTGTTGTCGTGGTTGATTGTCGCCGTGTTTGTGGCGGCGGCCGACGGTTGGTTTTCTGTCACGTTGTTGTTTTGTTTGAATACGTTGGTTGGCTTGCCTGCGTTCGTTCTTCTCGGATGTCTGTCGTCTTGTCGAGTCGTGTCTGGTCTTTGTTTTGTTCCTTTGTGTGTGTTATGTTTTGCAACGGGGGGCACGTTGAGATGTGGGAAGGAGTCGGCGGGGGATTTCGGTGGCGTGTAGAGCGAGCGAGCGCGCCTGCCTGGCCGTTGGCCGTCGGAGTGGAGTGCGGGTGTTTTTGTTTTTGTTTTCGAAACGAAAGCGGCGGCCGGCCAGCCACCCGTGCGGTGTGACGTCGGCCGTTGGGTATTGTGCGCCGGGGAGGGATGATGTGTGATTGTTGCGCGCTGCTAGCAGGCAGGCAGAGTGAGCGGGTGTGGCGGACGGACGGGAAGTGGTGGTTTTTGTTTTTGGGTTGCGGGGCGAGAGGCAGGCGACCGACAAAGGTTGCTCGCGACGGAGAGATGTTAGTGGCCCTGAAAAGGGCCGTTTTTGTTTGTGCGGTGCGGTGCCGCGGCGCGGTTTAGGCGCGCTCGCCGCGGATGCGGCGCGCGAGCTGGATGTCCTTGGGCATGATGGTGACGCGCTTGGCGTGGATTGCGCACAGGTTGGTGTCTTCGAAGAGGCCGACGAGGTAGGCCTCGCTGGCCTCCTGCAGGGCCATGACTGCGGAGCTCTGGAAGCGCAGGTCGGTCTTGAAGTCCTGGGCGATCTCGCGCACTAGGCGCTGGAATGGCAGCTTGCGGATGAGCAGCTCTGTGCTCTTCTGGTAGCGCCTGATTTCTCGCAGGGCGACGGTGCCCGGCCTGTAGCGGTGGGGCTTCTTGACGCCTCCGGTGGCGGGCGCGCTCTTCCTCGCCGCCTTGGTGGCGAGCTGTTTGCGCGGCGCCTTTCCGCCGGTGGACTTGCGGGCCGTTTGCTTTGTGCGGGCCATGGCGGTAGCGGTAGCGGAGCGGCGTGCGTGGAGGTTAGGTGCGGCGCGGCGTCCGGTGCTGCCTTGACAACGGGCCCGCGCGCCGAACGAACCTGCACAATGGACTGAGGAAGATATCCTCGACTGAGGGCGAAGTACTAGCGCAACAAGGCGCTTCACCTTCTGGCATGACGGTTTGGCTATCGAAATTTCATGGCGTTATTGTTCTGCTTGATTCTTTGTGCAATATTTTTTTTTTTTTTTTTTTTTTTTTTTTTTTTTTTTTTTTTTTTTTTTTTTAAATTAAAAGAAAGAGGAAAGGATAGTAAGAGAGACAGTGAGAGAAAAGGAAAACGAACGGCCCAATTGACTGGCCGGGAATTACGATTAGTTACAGAAGAAAGGACAGAAGGAGGAATAGTGAGAGTGAGTGAAAGCGAACGGCCATTATCCTGGCCTCTTCTGCTTCGTAGCGGCGACGCGATGGCGGCGGCAGGCATTCTTGACATGGCGAATTGGGGGGAGGGGGAAAGAGATAGAAGTCAGAGGGTGACAGTTGAAGAAGTGGAAAAAAGAAGGGCCTATCAGGATTAGGCCAACATTGGGGGTAGTGTGGGGGGAAGGGGGAGGCGTGTTGGGGGAGCAAATGACATGGCATGTGGGGGGGAATAATCTATGACGTGAGGGAGGTAGTCGGCATGAGATGAGGGGCCTGGTGCAGGCGAGGTCACGGGGGGCGAAATAAAAGGTCGGGCCATCGAGTGGTGGCTAGTCGGTGGACACGGGTGCCCAGGGAAAGGATTAAGGGATTAGGAGAGTGACGAGTTTTGTGGTAAAAGGAGTGGGCGGCGGAGAGGATGCGGGTACGAAGGAGCGGCACTTCAGCCAGGAGGTGGAGCTCGCGGGTTGGGAAGTCGAAGGGGAGGCGGAGGGCACGCCGGAGAGCCCGGTTCTGGACGGTTTGGAGTCGGCGGAGGTGGGTGGGGGCAGCATTGCCCCACACCACCACCGCGTATTCAAGGATGGGGCGAACAAGGGAGGTGTACAGTCTAACAGCAAGGTGCGTGGGGAGGGAAGAGGTTGGGTTGATGAGAGGGTAGAGCAGGCATAGCCGCCCCATTGCCTTACGACGCACCTCGTCGATGTGGGGGCGCCAGGTTAGGCGTTGGGCCAGGGTAACACCCAAGTACTTTGCAGTACGAGTCCAGGGGACTGGGGTACCAAGGACCGCCACCTGAGGGAGCCGAACGGGAATACGGCGTCGGCAGATGATAAGGGCTTGGGTCTTGGAGGGATTAAATGCCAGACGCCAGGTCCTAGCCCAGTCGGTTAGGGAATCTGTAGCCCCCTGGAGCCGCTGTTGAAGAACTGCCGCACTCCGAGAACGAGAGAAGAGTGCAGTGTCATCTGCGTAGAGAGCTAAATGTACCCTCGGCGCAGAGGGCAGATCAGCTGTGAAGAGGGAGTAGAGTAGCGGCCCAAGTACGCTGCCCTGTGGTACTCCTGCCCTGATGCGTCGTCGCGTGGATTTCCCGTCAGGGATCCTAACATGGAAGGTGCGACCTTCCAGGTATGTGGCTATTAGCCGTACATGGGACACTGGGAAGCCAAGGGAGAATAATTTGTAGAGCAGCCCTTCGTGCCAGACCGAGTCAAACGCCCTGGACACGTCGAGGAGTATGGCCCCGAAGTACTCCCTACGTTCAATGGCGTCCAGTGCCTCTTCTACTAGGCGCAGGAGTTGGTGAGTGGTGGCGTGGCCCTGCCTGAAGCCAAACTGCTCATCAGGGAGGACTCGTTCTCGGGCAATGTGGATGAGCAGTCGTTTAAGGTACAGCCTCTCGAACACCTTGGAGATGGCGGGCAAGAGGCTGATGGGGCGGTAGCTGGCAGGGGAACGAAGATCCTTCCCAGCCTTGGGTATGGCGACCACTTCAGCGTGTTTCCAGGCAGAGGGATATTGCCTGGTTGTGAGGATGTTGTTGAATGTGGCCGTCAGGATGGGAATAGAAGCTGGGGGTAATTGCTTGAGGAGGGCATTCGTCACATTATCGGGGCCGCCAGCTTTCTTGGATTTGAGGTACCGCAATTGCAGTGCAACCTCCTCTTCGTTAATGGGGGTGATTTCATCCTCAGGGTCCTGGACGGCAAGGAATTGAGGGAGACGTGCCGTGACCAGGCGAATATGGCCGGGGTCAATGGGGTCATTGACCGGGGTGAAGTTGCGCGCGAAGACATCAGCCAAGGCGTTAGCCTTGGCGTCTGGTTCGGACACAAAGTCATCGCCGACCTGTAGGGGGGGGATCCGTTGCCCTCGTCGCAGAAGGCTTTTTGTGAGCCGCCAAGCAGACGGGTCACGCAGGTCAATGGCAGAGATTTTGTTCTCCCAAGCCTGATTGCGGTGGTCTTGCACCGCAGCCTTGATTTGGCGCTGTAATCTATTGATGAGGCGCTTGGGGGCCCGCGCGCCTCCGTGCTGCGCTTATATGCCCTCGGTTGCGCGTGGTGGGGGGAGGGCGGGCCAGAGTCTATATAGGGGGGCGGCGGGCGCGCTGGGCGCAGACCGTAGCCGACTCTCCAGCCGCTGCAGCTGCTGTTTGTGCACGTTTTGCTTTGCCCGAGGAAGGAAGGATGACAGGCCGCGGCAAGGGAGGAAAGGGGCTCGGCAAGGGTGGCGCCAAGCGGCACCGCAAGGTGTTGCGCGACAACATCCAGGGCATCACGAAGCCCGCCATCCGCCGCCTGGCTCGCAGGGGCGGCGTGAAGCGCATCTCTGGTCTGATCTACGAGGAGACCCGCGGGGTGCTGAAGGTGTTCCTGGAGAACGTGATCCGCGACGCGGTGACGTACACTGAGCACGCCAAGCGCAAGACTGTGACGGCCATGGACGTGGTGTACGCCCTGAAGAGGCAGGGGCGCACCCTGTACGGTTTCGGCGGTTAGGCTGCGTCGCAGCGGGCGCTGGCCTTCCCGCGGCCGTGCTTGTGGGTGGGAGAGACTAGAAAACGGCCCTTTTCAGGGCCACCACACTGTTCGGAAGTTGAAAAGTGCGAAAGAGTCTGTGTTGTTGCTGCGTGTGTGCGCTGTGTTGTTTGTTTGTTTCTCTCTCTCTTTCTTTCTTTCCGTTTGTGAGCGACGTGATGTGACTGGGAGGGGAGAAGGAAAGGAAACGTGTCATGTGGCTGGCTGTGTGTGGAGCTGCTTCGTTTGTGTGTCTTTGTATCGATCGCGACGGAGATGGCGGGCTGTGTGTTGTTGTGCGAGAGGCGGTGATTATTTGCTTGCGTGGTTTGGCTCTGTGTGTTTGCGGCGGCGTTGGGGTTTCCGAGGCAAGGCGGCCGGATCAGCTGTTTCGTTCGTGTCGACGGCCGTTGCGCGCGGGAGTGGAGGGCGGTGTGTCGACACGCCTCCCTTTAACAATGGTCATTATTGCTGCCGTTGTCGTTTGGAAGGCGACTGCGACCGTGCAAAATGTGTGTGTGTGTGTGTGTTGGGCCACACGGGCTGTGTGGACGACAAGATGGCGGACGTGCGCCGGCGGCGGCTGTGCTGTGAAAGTGCAAAGTTAAAAAACAAAACAAGGTGCGGCGAGGACGACTGAAATTTTGCTTTGGACGTAGGTTTGTGTGGTGGCCCTGAAAAGGGCCGATTGTTGTGGGCCGAGCCGGCAAAGCGCGTTGCGTGCAGGGGAGCACGCGGCGGCTGCGATTGCCTGGCCTCCTTTAGGCCTTCTTCTCGGTCTTCTTTGGCAGCAGGACGGCCTGGATGTTGGGCAGGACACCACCCTGTGCGATGGTGACGCCCGACAGGAGCTTGTTGAGCTCCTCGTCGTTGCGGATGGCAAGCTGCAGGTGGCGCGGGATGATGCGCGTCTTCTTGTTGTCGCGGGCCGCGTTTCCGGCCAGCTCGAGCACCTCAGCCGCGAGGTACTCCATGACGGCGGCGAGGTAGACGGGCGCCCCGGCGCCGACGCGCTCTGCGTAGTTTCCCTTGCGCAGGAGGCGGTGGATTCTGCCGACCGGGAACTGGAGAACAGCCCTGCTTGAGCGGGACTTTGACTTGCCCTTGACTTTGCCTCCCTTTCCGCGTCCGGACATGGCGATGGGCTAGCGACGGTGCACACGAAACGGAAACGAAAACGACCGGTGCGAGCGGCAGCGAGTCGAGCAGCGGAGTGCGTGCCGGCGCAGCCGGGGTGGGGGTGCTTTATGGGCTCGGGTGCGGCGGCCGGTTGCGCGCGCGCCCCATTGGTCGGCGGCCGCAACAGGGCGAGCTGGTAAAGGTGCGGCGGCGGCTGGCGGCGGGTGCCACTGTGTGGGGAGACGCTGACTAGAGCGGAGCGCTTGGTACTGGTGTTGCTGCTGCCGTACGTTGGTTCGAGATGCCGCCCAAGACTAGCGGGAAGGCCGCCAAGAAGGCTGGCAAGGCGCAGAAGAACATTTCGAAGGGCGACAAGAAGAAGAAGCGCAAGAGGAAGGAGAGCTATGCCATCTACATCTACAAGGTGCTGAAGCAGGTGCACCCTGACACGGGCATCTCGTCGAAGGCGATGAGCATCATGAACAGCTTCGTGAACGACATTTTCGAGCGCATTGCGGCCGAGGCTTCTCGGCTGGCGCACTACAACAAGCGCTCGACCATCACGTCCCGCGAGATCCAGACCGCTGTGCGGCTGTTGCTGCCTGGCGAGCTGGCCAAGCACGCCGTGAGCGAGGGCACGAAGGCGGTGACCAAGTACACGAGCTCCAAGTAAGGAGGTGGCTCTGGAATGGAAGGAAGGATGGAGAAGGCTCCTCCGTTGCGAGAGCGGCAAAACGGCCCTTTTCAGGGCCACCAACTTGCCTTTTGCGGGAAGGGCGGAATTGTTGTTGTTGTTTGTGTGGACGGCTGTGATGTATGTGTGCATTTTGATTGTGGGTGGGGGGGCGCGTCAAAGCGTGTTGCGCGGGGTACGGCCACGAGGTTGGTCGCCGTGGCGTGGAATGGTGGCACGCCTCGTTGGCGTGGTTTTTGACCCATTGGTGTTGTTGGTGTGTGTGTGTGTGTTACCCGTCTGCGAGGGGGGACTGTGCGATCGGCGACTTTTGTGTCACCGTAACGACGGCCGTTTGCGGGTTTGTTTTTTTGCACATCATACATGGCGAGGGTGAAATGTGAAATGTTTTTGTTTGGTTGTTTTTTTTTTTTTTTGCCGCCCACTATTCCCTTTGCTGTACGCCGAGTTTGACAATGGTGCGACGTAACTGCAGCGTGGAGGTGTGTGAGTGACGTTGAAATGAACGTGCCATTAAGACGCATTGTTGTTGTATTGTACTGTACGTGTACGGCGAACACGCACGATGATGTACCATTCGACTCTGATGTTTGATAGCCGTGTCTGACTGATTGCGTACGACGCACGCACACCGATGTCGTCATTCAAGATGCACGCGTGTCCAGTGCAGTACAGTAAGCGCGACGCTAGACGACGACGGCGGCGGCGGCGGCGGCGGCGGCGGTCGTTTGTTTGGCGAATGTCTGTACACGTGTTTGTCTGTGTCCATCCGGTGCGTATTTGTTTGTTTGAAAGTGTTTTGTGTGTCGGTGACGTGGTCCGATCCGTCGCCCCCTGAGTAACTGTCGATCGGCGCGATAGACGGGCGTCACGCAACTGAACCGAAGTCTTGGGCACACCCGTCATACTGTTGTACACCGTCGCGCTGAGAACGGTAACGAAAGGTTGACTTTGATCGGTCGAATGTCTGGGCAGAACGTGAGGAATGAGGCAAGAGTGCAAGGAGGGGGGGCAAAAGAGAGAGGAAGGGAAAAAGGGGAGAAACGCATTCGTAGAGCAACGGAACGTTCCCGTGTCGGAGGCGTATTGGAGCCGCACTGAAATGCGTTTAACGGCGGCGCGGCTGCAAGTGTCTGCCGTGGTGAACGTTACCTTTGACGGCTGCATTGGGCTTTGCCTTTGCTTTTGCTTTCGCTTTCGCTTTCCCGGATGTACGTAACGTTTGTTGATATGGTTCTGAGGAAGAGTGTATGACAGTGCCGTGCCGTCCATGTTCGTGTGCCCTCCCATTGTGTGTATGCTATTGTCTGTGTACGTGAATGATGTATGTAGGTGTTAGTGGACATGTTTTACCATTGGGGGGAAATGGATCGTCGATAGTTGCCGTCACTCTGTCACGGTCGAGATGACGCACCCTCCGTACAGAAAGGTGTCGAGAAAGTGAGTGTGTGTGTGCGTGCGTCCGTGAATTGGCAGTGTTTGGAGGTGGGCGTGCCCTGCATGTGGCCCGGAAGGCTGTTCGTTAGGCGGTAGTGTTGTGTGGACAGGGGAGGGGCATGCGTAACGCTGCTGGCATGGCATTTCGGGAGATGGGAGGGGGCAAACGAGGAGCGGCGGCCAAAGACGGGACGGGGAGGGGCGCGGTGTGGGTGGCTTGCGCCTGTGCTCGGCGTTGTGGTTTGTGCAAAAGAGGAGGAGAAAAACAATGTGAGTTGCCAGGGAGGGGAGCGGTGTTGTGTTGTGGTTGTCGTGGTGTAGCCGCAGACGCGGCTGTCAGTGAACGTGGCGAGACGGACGGATGCGCGGAGGGGCGGGGGCGGCGCATTTCGCCGGTGCCGTGCCATGCCTGAAAGCCGCGTGGTCGCTGTGTTGTTGGTGGCGTGGGGGCGAGGAGAGTACCGTACGGGTGTGCTTGTGCGCCGGAAATGGCACACTGCGCCCGCCCGTCTTGGAGGCTGATGGCTGTGGTGTGGAAATGGGGCGCGGTGATGTTGAAGCAGTTGAAGAACAGAAAAGAAACCAAGAAAACGGAAGGCGTGATGCGGCGGTGGTGGTGAGAGCGGGAAAAACAAAACAAAAAAAAAAGAAGGAAAAACAACGAGAAAACAAAAAGTCTATCAATATTAAAATGGAAATGGACCCAGGTATAACCTCCCTGCACAAATAGCAGAGAGTCCGATGATAATAAAAATGTGCCAGAATGTTAACGTCCCTACAAAACAAACCCAACGATAATATTAATGAAAGAGTGAACCGTATGTAACATTGCAACAGACATAATGAAACCTGATAAATTGTATAAGGGCAGCAGCGTTGACCTTTGGCCCTGTATTCAGAATAAAAAGAGCCAAAGATCGTTACCCCAATGAAAAAGACACTGAAACACGTATGTAACATAGTAGCGATGGCGAGACATTGTAGCATCTGTGACCAGAGAGTTTGCGCTGGACTGCGCGAGTGTTGCGAGCGGTTCTCAGTCAGTCAGTAGTCGTTGCGAGTCCGTAGCTATGTGTAGTTGAGGGCTGTACTCTGTCAGTAGTCGTCGCGTGCAGTACGCTAATAGTCGTCATGCAGAGCGGTCGGTCAGTAGTAGCAGCCGAGCGCGGTTGTGTGATGTAGGCGGTCGGCAACACTGGTCAAGATGGTGAATAAGGTATACTGTTAATTAATATAATCATTAGATAATGAAAAATTGTATTTATTGTAATTATTCTCCAACAAGTTCCCCAATAATAATTTTTATTTCAAAAGCATTTTTCAAACATTTAATTGTTTATTGAACTAAAGAGTTCGTTGCACTTCACATTTCATTCCACTTCTTTGAAGAAAAATGTCACTAAAATCACAAAAAAAGAGAATATTATTATTTGCAATGCAGTTCCTCCAAGCGCTGCGCAACAACCAGAGCAGAAATGTGACATCCATTTATTCGGAGGTAAGACTTTAATTCTGATTGTTTTGCACAGGGCCAAAGACCGATATTTCGGTTTAATTGAAGTTTCTTGTCACTGAACGGACTTTTTTAAATGTTGTGTGAAGACTTTATATTTGAGTCAGATTGCGAATTTCACATTTTTGTTGCCATTTTCAATACCTCTCATTGTGGGCGAGGTTACAATTAGCGCAATGTCCATTAGCATCCGTAAATAACATTGTCCATTATTTTAAATTTTGCTGGGAGGTTACAACACACACACACACACACAAAAAAAAAAAAAAAAAAAAAAAAACAAAAAAAAACAAAAAAATTGCATTTATATCCGCTCCTCAATTGTAGATACCCCTTACACAGCTGTGTGCAATGAATGAGTGCTGGCTGGTAATTAATTGCACTCCTTGGAGGGAAATGCCATAGGAAGTAGTCTTTAAAAAGTGAATGTTTTTCGTTAAGAGACAAAAGTTACTTTAGAAAAAAAGTAATAGTGGGGCTTTTGTTGTTGAACAAAATAAGTACAATGAACATACGTTATCAGATTTGCGCAATGCAGCGTCACACCACCTTTTGATTATAACACAATAGACTATACATCGTCCCGAACCGTGACCAGAGTCGCGAGACGAGCAGAGCACGCCGCCGACGCCCGCTCAGTACAACCGTCCACCCGCTACTACTGTCGACCGACTACTACCTCTCCCGACTCGCGCTACAATATATATATAACAACTGTTCCTGGCGACCCGGTGCGTGCCACTACTGTCGTCTGGCGCGGTCCAAGCGCCGACTAGCAGCGATAAAGAACTCTCTGGTCAGACAGAGATGCTGTCATGCCTCGCCATCGCTCTGGTAATGAATACATACGTGTTGCAGCGTGCGTACCACCGGAACACGCAGTGGCGGAGCCAAAGACTGTGTTGTCGAGGTCGAGTGCGAGCGGGAAGAGAGGCAGCGTCGGCACGGAGATGCAAGCGAGCGCGAGACGCACGGGGGCTGCGGCGTGGCGCGTTTGCGGTCGGCGCCTTTGGTGGCAACGGCCGGGACAAGCAGCGGTGTATGGTGTGGTGCGGGGCGGACAGGGGCGGCGGTGGACGGGGAGGAGGCGGCGCGACGACGGCATGGGGGCGAAAACGGGACGGGGGACGGCGGATGTTGAGAGGCGTCACGCGCGGACAGGACACAGACACAGAGACACACAGATTGGAAAGGGAGGGTGCGCGGTAGTAGTTGGGAATGTGCGTACCGTGCGGGATGGGAGTGGGCGAGGAACACGGTCGTGGCCCCTGTTTTGGGTGCGTGTGATGACGTCGGTGTGTTGTGGGAAGGGAAGGTGCTGTGGCGGCGGCGCGTAATGGGCGTAGGCCGAAAAGAGAAAGGAACGTGGGCAGTGTGTTGGCAAGCGTCGGTTCGACTGCGACGTTGATGGGCAGGGCAGGGCAGGGCAGGGCAGGGCAGGGCAAGGTTAATGGTGGTAGGAGTAGGCGTGTGGGCGCAAAAAAATCTGCCGCTGCAGCGCGGTGCCGTAACCGCCATGGCGGGAAGGAGAGAGGGCCAAAGAAAGAAAGAAAGAAAGAAGAAAACAAAAAAAAAAAAAAAAAAGGAGGGGGGGGCGAAAGTGGAGAGGCGGTGGTGTGAGAAGGGCGGGGGCGGAAGGAAGGCAGGAAGGACAAGAGGCGAGGCGACGGCTTGCTTTGTGTATCGGTCGGTCTCTGGCTATGCTTCGTTTTCTGCAGCAGGGTCGGTGCGCGGCGTGGCTCGCGGCAGTGGGAACGCCTGGTGGCTGGACGGCCAGCAATGCGGTTGGATGGGCGGCCACAGCACCGCACCTGTGCCCGAGGAGGAGACGCTGGCGGCGGGCCCTGAGGTGAGGCCGGCTCGGCTGGGGCTGTGGATGTGTAGGTGTGCGCCGCTGCTGCAACAACGAGTAAAACGCGAGAAGAAGGGATGGCGGTAGAGAGAGAAAAAAAAAAAACAAAAGGTCGTGTTGTGTTGATGCGCAGGCAGACGCGTACAGAGGGACGAGCCCGGTCTGCAGCAGGGTGTGGCCGTGCCGAGTGCAGAGCAGCGGCGGCTCGGTTCGGTTCGGCCCGGCCCGGCGGGCCGCGCTGTTGTCGCGGACGTGAGCGCCCCCTGGCGGGTGGCCGGAGGCGGCGCGGCGTGTTGGACGTGTGGCTGGTGGCAGTGCACAATTTGCGAGTGGCTGGCGGTGCGGTGTGGTGTGGCGTGGCGGTTGGCGCGTCGGGCGGCGGAGAGGTATGTGTTGCGGGCGCCCTTTGCTGCGCTGCGTCGTTGCGTGTGCCGTACAGGGCGGGCGCTTGTCGACTGTGTGGGCGGTGTGGCGAATTGGCGTGAAAACGGCTGCCGAGAGGTGTGTGGTAGCGAGCCGGTCGGTGGTGTCAGTGCGAAGGGGAATGTGCGTGCGTGTTTGGCGGTGTCGGTGTGCTTTTTGCGGCGTGAGAGTGGGAATTAGTGGGGCCGGCTGTTGTGTTGGTTCCTTGTGTCTTGTGTCGCGTAGCTTGATGGCAACGTGGAAGGACGCCGGTTTCGTTTTCGTTTCGAGCCTTGCGTGTGGTTGTCGACGTTGACTGGTTGGCGTGTGCCGATGCACGTGCATGTGTGGGTCGCGAGTGCGTTTTTGGCTGGCTGTGTGTGTGTGTGTGTGTGTGTGTGTGTGTGTGTGTGTTTTGGGGGGGAAGGGGGAGGCGGTGGTGAAAGTGCAGTCGTCGGGTGGGGCTGGGGCTGTGCGTCGTGGCGGAAAGGTGGTAGGTTGCGGGAAGCGAGCCCGTCGTTGACGGTGTCGCGTGAGTTGTGAATCGAGTGGGGCGCGGGGCGCGGGGCGCGGGACAGGAGCAGCGTGCCGCTGCGTCGTGGTCGTCAGCAGAGGCTGTGCGTGTGCTTGTCCTTTTTGTGGGCGGTTCGGTTCGTGCGAGGCGTTTTTGTTTTGTGTTGCCCTAGTTGTTAGTTTATTTTGTTTGTGTTTGTTATTTTGAGACGACGACTGGTTGGTGGCGTGCGCGCGAAGTGGCGGTGTGCGCTTCCCGTGTCGTTTGTGTTGTTTGGTTTTTTTGTTTTTGTGTGTTTTTTTTTTTTTTTTTTTTTTTTTTTTTTTTTTTGCACTGGGCCCCGGTGGGTGGGTGCGTGTGTGTCGATTGCCGGCTGGCGAAAGGTGCGCCATCGGCGGGGTGGGTCGCCGGCACAAGTAGAGGCGGCGGCGTTGTTGTTGCTGTTGTTGTGTGGTGTTTGTTTTGTTCGGCTGTGTCGGCGAGCTGTGTTGCGGTGCGTGTGAATGGTGGTGCAAAAGTGCTGGCGTTGGGGCTGCGACTGCGACGGCGGCGAGCCGCGGGCGCGCCATTGATAGTGATGTTGTGAACAGCGGCTGTGTACGGTAGTGGTGTTGTTGTAGCACGACGTGCATCCGGGCCGGCGCGGAAAGCGCAGTTGCGGGCGGTTGCCCTTCGGTGCCAGCCATGTCGCGTGAGCGGCGGGTTGCTCTGGTGTCGACACGTGGTGCTCTGGGTTGTTGTGTGGTGCCCTTTGGCCGGTGGGGGTGGTTCGCGTGTGTCTCGTTCGCGCTCGGTGTCTGGTCGTGGTCGTGCTGCTCCCCCGTCTGTCGGCGGTTTCCGACGTCGTCTGTACGTTTTTGTTCGTTTGCGGCGTGCGTGCCGACGTCGTCCCGTCGCGACCTTTCAACCGAAAGTGTGGCGCCCGAAGGTGAACGAACGTAACCCTGACCTCGGCGCTTTACGCTGAGCCGAGCGAACCGAACCGAACCTAACCTGTGGTGTGGCGAGGTGAGCTCAGCCTGTGAGCCCCTAACGTCTACGTAAGGTAAGCTGTCCGGCTCACGCCTCACGTTTGAACGCTTTTTTAACCTACGTTTGACGCTTCTTAACCTAGCACTGACCCCTTAACCTAACGTGTAACCTAACCTAACCTAACCTCTGACGCCTGACGTGTTTGAATGCTTAACCTAAGTTTGACGCTTAACCTAACCCAAGTCCCCTTAACCTAACCCACGTCCACCTAACCTAACCTAACGTAGACGTGTAAACGTAATGTGTAACGCGTAACGTGTAAGGTCGGCTGTCGTGTGTGCTTGACGGCAGATTGGGTTGGTCTGTAGATTCGGATTGCGGTTTGCCTCGGTCGAGGGGTTGGGTCGGAAGCGGCGAGGGGCGGCGGCGCCTGTTGCGCAGGCGGCGTCCGTTTGCGGCGGGCAATTGGTGAGAAACGGCTGTGAATGTTGGCCGGCGAGAGGAGGAGGACGGCGCGCGATGTGGCCCGACGGCTGCGGGCCGATCGGGA
The DNA here is from genome assembly GCF_021461395.2 of Schistocerca americana. Taxonomy (NCBI): domain Eukaryota; kingdom Metazoa; phylum Arthropoda; class Insecta; order Orthoptera; family Acrididae; genus Schistocerca; species Schistocerca americana. The sequence goes on from NW_025725372.1 coordinate 350,103, forward strand.
AACGGCGGGAGGGCGACGGAAGGCGATGGGGCGGCGGAGGCGCGTTTGCACGGCCGTCATCGCCGCACGCCTCGGCTTGTGTGGCTGTGGCGCCGGCCGCGCTGGCCGGGCTGCCGCGGCGACGGTGTGGGAGTTTTGCCGAAGGTTTGGCCATTGTGGCGGGTCGTCGGCTGGGGCTGTGGGGGCGGCATTTGGGCGGGGGCGGCGATTCTCGGCGGGCCGACCCAGGCTGTAGCGCGCGGTAGCTGCAGTTTGGCCGTGGTTTGCGGCGCTGCCGTGGCGACTGGTTGGCGACTGTGGTGTGGCTGTGTGTAGCCCCATCCTCGGTGGTTTGAAAGGCGCGGGCGGTTGTGGCGCAGGTTTGGGGCTGCTCCGCACAGGCTGTCGGACGTTGGGCGGTAGCAAGCGCGGGAGGCGCGGCGCGGCGGCGCGCAGAGTGGCGGCCGCTCTCTCGGCCGTCCGCGCCCGCCCGCGACACTGGCTGGGCCTTGTGATTCTCTGCTCTGCTGCTGTGCTGTGCTTGCGTGCCTGCCGTCCCGCTCGCTCTCGCTGTGTGTTACGCGCGTCGTCGAAATGGCAGATCAGGCGGCTACGAACGAGACTGCTGCGGCACCCGCCGCCACCGGCACTACGAAGAAGGCCAAGTCTGCGTCGTCTGCGAAGAAGCCGCGCGCCAAGCCTGCGCACCCGCGCACCTCTGAGATGGTGACGGCCGCCATCAAGAGTCTGAAGGAGCGCGGCGGGTCGTCGCTGCAGGCGATCAAGAAGTACATAGCCGCGCACTACAAGCTGGACGCGGAGAAGCTGGCGCCGTTTATCAAGAAGTACCTCAAGTCGGCCGTCGTGGCGGGCGAGCTGGTGCAGACGAAGGGGAAGGGCGCGTCCGGCTCGTTCAAGCTTGCCGGCGCCGGCGGCGGCGGGGGGGCGGCCGAGGGCGGCAAGGCTCGTGCTGGCGGTGCCAAGAAGAAGCGCGCCGCTCCGGCCAGCAAGGAGAAGAAGGGCGCCCGTGCGGCCGGCGCAAAGAAGGCTGGTGGCGTGAAGGCGGCGACCGGTCGGAAGGCGGGCGCCGCCAAGAAGGCGTCTGCGGCGTCGGCCGCTCCCGCGGGTGCGAAGAAGGCGGCTGCGGCCAAGCCGGCCAAGGCCAAGTCGCCGTCGAAGGCGAAGAATGCCGCCAAGGTTCCGACGAAGAAGCCGAAGGCGCCGCGCCCGAAGAAGGCGACGACGCCGTCTAAGGCGAAGGCTTCGCCCAAGAAGAAGAAGTAGAGTAGAGGAGAAAGAGATGGGAAAGGAAGGGTTTGGCGCTTGGCTCCGTCGTCCCCACCCCCCGTCGTCGTCTAGTGGCGCGCAAGAGACGCGCGGCCCAAAACGGCCCTTCTCAGGGCCATCAAAGCACGTCGGGGAAGGTTTTGATTGTCGTGTTGCGTTTGGTGTGGGGGTCTGTCTGTATGCCCGTGGGGATGCTGTTTGCGTGCCGCGGTGGTTGGATTGCGGGGGTCGGTGGCGGGTGTGGGCGGCGGTAGCGGTAAGCGGTGTTGTTGTTGTTGTCGTGGTTGATTGTCGCCGTGTTTGTGGCGGCGGCCGACGGTTGGTTTTCTGTCACGTTGTTGTTTTGTTTGAATACGTTGGTTGGCTTGCCTGCGTTCGTTCTTCTCGGATGTCTGTCGTCTTGTCGAGTCGTGTCTGGTCTTTGTTTTGTTCCTTTGTGTGTGTTATGTTTTGCAACGGGGGGCACGTTGAGATGTGGGAAGGAGTCGGCGGGGGATTTCGGTGGCGTGTAGAGCGAGCGAGCGCGCCTGCCTGGCCGTTGGCCGTCGGAGTGGAGTGCGGGTGTTTTTGTTTTTGTTTTCGAAACGAAAGCGGCGGCCGGCCAGCCACCCGTGCGGTGTGACGTCGGCCGTTGGGTATTGTGCGCCGGGGAGGGATGATGTGTGATTGTTGCGCGCTGCTAGCAGGCAGGCAGAGTGAGCGGGTGTGGCGGACGGACGGGAAGTGGTGGTTTTTGTTTTTGGGTTGCGGGGCGAGAGGCAGGCGACCGACAAAGGTTGCTCGCGACGGAGAGATGTTAGTGGCCCTGAAAAGGGCCGTTTTTGTTTGTGCGGTGCGGTGCGGTGCCGCGGCGCGGTTTAGGCGCGCTCGCCGCGGATGCGGCGCGCGAGCTGGATGTCCTTGGGCATGATGGTGACGCGCTTGGCGTGGATTGCGCACAGGTTGGTGTCTTCGAAGAGGCCGACGAGGTAGGCCTCGCTGGCCTCCTGCAGGGCCATGACTGCGGAGCTCTGGAAGCGCAGGTCGGTCTTGAAGTCCTGGGCGATCTCGCGCACTAGGCGCTGGAATGGCAGCTTGCGGATGAGCAGCTCTGTGCTCTTCTGGTAGCGCCTGATTTCTCGCAGGGCGACGGTGCCCGGCCTGTAGCGGTGGGGCTTCTTGACGCCTCCGGTGGCGGGCGCGCTCTTCCTCGCCGCCTTGGTGGCGAGCTGTTTGCGCGGCGCCTTTCCGCCGGTGGACTTGCGGGCCGTTTGCTTTGTGCGGGCCATGGCGGTAGCGGTAGCGGAGCGGCGTGCGTGGAGGTTAGGTGCGGCGCGGCGTCCGGTGCTGCCTTGACAACGGGCCCGCGCGCCTCCGTGCTGCGCTTATATGCCCTCGGTTGCGCGTGGTGGGGGGAGGGCGGGCCAGAGTCTATATAGCGGGGCGGCGGGCGCGCTGGGCGCAGACCGTAGCCGACTCTCCAGCCGCTGCAGCTGCTGTTTGTGCACGTTTTGCTTTGCCCGAGGAAGGAAGGATGACAGGCCGCGGCAAGGGAGGAAAGGGGCTCGGCAAGGGTGGCGCCAAGCGGCACCGCAAGGTGTTGCGCGACAACATCCAGGGCATCACGAAGCCCGCCATCCGCCGCCTGGCTCGCAGGGGCGGCGTGAAGCGCATCTCTGGTCTGATCTACGAGGAGACCCGCGGGGTGCTGAAGGTGTTCCTGGAGAACGTGATCCGCGACGCGGTGACGTACACTGAGCACGCCAAGCGCAAGACTGTGACGGCCATGGACGTGGTGTACGCCCTGAAGAGGCAGGGGCGCACCCTGTACGGTTTCGGCGGTTAGGCTGCGTCGCAGCGGGCGCTGGCCTTCCCGCGGCCGTGCTTGTGGGTGGGAGAGACTAGAAAACGGCCCTTTTCAGGGCCACCACACTGTTCGGAAGTTGAAAAGTGCGAAAGAGTCTGTGTTGTTGCTGCGTGTGTGCGCTGTGTTGTTTGTTTGTTTCTCTCTCTCTTTCTTTCTTTCCGTTTGTGAGCGACGTGATGTGACTGGGAGGGGAGAAGGAAAGGAAACGTGTCATGTGGCTGGCTGTGTGTGGAGCTGCTTCGTTTGTGTGTCTTTGTATCGATCGCGACGGAGATGGCGGGCTGTGTGTTGTTGTGCGAGAGGCGGTGATTATTTGCTTGCGTGGTTTGGCTCTGTGTGTTTGCGGCGGCGTTGGGGTTTCCGAGGCAAGGCGGCCGGATCAGCTGTTTCGTTCGTGTCGACGGCCGTTGCGCGCGGGAGTGGAGGGCGGTGTGTCGACACGCCTCCCTTTAACAATGGTCATTATTGCTGCCGTTGTCGTTTGGAAGGCGACTGCGACCGTGCAAAATGTGTGTGTGTGTGTGTGTTGGGCCACACGGGCTGTGTGGACGACAAGATGGCGGACGTGCGCCGGCGGCGGCTGTGCTGTGAAAGTGCAAAGTTAAAAAACAAAACAAGGTGCGGCGAGGACGACTGAAATTTTGCTTTGGACGTAGGTTTGTGTGGTGGCCCTGAAAAGGGCCGATTGTTGTGGGCCGAGCCGGCAAAGCGCGTTGCGTGCAGGGGAGCACGCGGCGGCTGCGATTGCCTGGCCTCCTTTAGGCCTTCTTCTCGGTCTTCTTTGGCAGCAGGACGGCCTGGATGTTGGGCAGGACACCACCCTGTGCGATGGTGACGCCCGACAGGAGCTTGTTGAGCTCCTCGTCGTTGCGGATGGCAAGCTGCAGGTGGCGCGGGATGATGCGCGTCTTCTTGTTGTCGCGGGCCGCGTTTCCGGCCAGCTCGAGCACCTCAGCCGCGAGGTACTCCATGACGGCGGCGAGGTAGACGGGCGCCCCGGCGCCGACGCGCTCTGCGTAGTTTCCCTTGCGCAGGAGGCGGTGGATTCTGCCGACCGGGAACTGGAGCCCAGCCCTGCTTGAGCGGGACTTTGACTTGCCCTTGACTTTGCCTCCCTTTCCGCGTCCGGACATGGCGATGGGCTAGCGACGGTGCACACGAAACGGAAACGAAAACGACCGGTGCGAGCGGCAGCGAGTCGAGCAGCGGAGTGCGTGCCGGCGCAGCCGGGGTGGGGGTGCTTTATGGGCTCGGGTGCGGCGGCCGGTTGCGCGCGCGCCCCATTGGTCGGCGGCCGCAACAGGGCGAGCTGGTAAAGGTGCGGCGGCGGCTGGCGGCGGGTGCCACTGTGTGGGGAGACGCTGACTAGAGCGGAGCGCTTGGTACTGGTGTTGCTGCTGCCGTACGTTGGTTCGAGATGCCGCCCAAGACTAGCGGGAAGGCCGCCAAGAAGGCTGGCAAGGCGCAGAAGAACATTTCGAAGGGCGACAAGAAGAAGAAGCGCAAGAGGAAGGAGAGCTATGCCATCTACATCTACAAGGTGCTGAAGCAGGTGCACCCTGACACGGGCATCTCGTCGAAGGCGATGAGCATCATGAACAGCTTCGTGAACGACATTTTCGAGCGCATTGCGGCCGAGGCTTCTCGGCTGGCGCACTACAACAAGCGCTCGACCATCACGTCCCGCGAGATCCAGACCGCTGTGCGGCTGTTGCTGCCTGGCGAGCTGGCCAAGCACGCCGTGAGCGAGGGCACGAAGGCGGTGACCAAGTACACGAGCTCCAAGTAAGGAGGTGGCTCTGGAATGGAAGGAAGGATGGAGAAGGCTCCTCCGTTGCGAGAGCGGCAAAACGGCCCTTTTCAGGGCCACCAACTTGCCTTTTGCGGGAAGGGCGGAATTGTTGTTGTTGTTTGTGTGGACGGCTGTGATGTATGTGTGCATTTTGATTGTGGGTGGGGGGGCGCGTCAAAGCGTGTTGCGCGGGGTACGGCCACGAGGTTGGTCGCCGTGGCGTGGAATGGTGGCACGCCTCGTTGGCGTGGTTTTTGACCCATTGGTGTTGTTGGTGTGTGTGTGTGTGTTACCCGTCTGCGAGGGGGGACTGTGCGATCGGCGACTTTTGTGTCACCGTAACGACGGCCGTTTGCGGGTTTGTTTTTTTGCACATCATACATGGCGAGGGTGAAATGTGAAATGTTTTTGTTTGGTTGTTTTTTTTTTTTTTTGCCGCCCACTATTCCCTTTGCTGTACGCCGAGTTTGACAATGGTGCGACGTAACTGCAGCGTGGAGGTGTGTGAGTGACGTTGAAATGAACGTGCCATTAAGACGCATTGTTGTTGTATTGTACTGTACGTGTACGGCGAACACGCACGATGATGTACCATTCGACTCTGATGTTTGATAGCCGTGTCTGACTGATTGCGTACGACGCACGCACGCCGATGTCGTCATTCAAGATGCACGCGTGTCCAGTGCAGTACAGTAAGCGCGACGCTAGACGACGACGGCGGCGGCGGCGGCGGCGGCGGTCGTTTGTTTGGCGAATGTCTGTACACGTGTTTGTCTGTGTCCATCCGGTGCGTATTTGTTTGTTTGAAAGTGTTTTGTGTGTCGGTGACGTGGTCCGATCCGTCGCCCCCTGAGTAACTGTCGATCGGCGCGATAGACGGGCGTCACGCAACTGAACCGAAGTCTTGGGCACACCCGTCATACTGTTGTACACCGTCGCGCTGAGAACGGTAACGAAAGGTTGACTTTGATCGGTCGAATGTCTGGGCAGAACGTGAGGAATGAGGCAAGAGTGCAAGGAGGGGGGGCAAAAGAGAGAGGAAGGGAAAAAGGGGAGAAACGCATTCGTAGAGCAACGGAACGTTCCCGTGTCGGAGGCGTATTGGAGCCGCACTGAAATGCGTTTAACGGCGGCGCGGCTGCAAGTGTCTGCCGTGGTGAACGTTACCTTTGACGGCTGCATTGGGCTTTGCCTTTGCTTTTGCTTTCGCTTTCGCTTTCCCGGATGTACGTAACGTTTGTTGATATGGTTCTGAGGAAGAGTGTATGACAGTGCCGTGCCGTCCATGTTCGTGTGCCCTCCCATTGTGTGTATGCTATTGTCTGTGTACGTGAATGATGTATGTAGGTGTTAGTGGACATGTTTTACCATTGGGGGGAAATGGATCGTCGATAGTTGCCGTCACTCTGTCACGGTCGAGATGACGCACCCTCCGTACAGAAAGGTGTCGAGAAAGTGAGTGTGTGTGTGCGTGCGTCCGTGAATTGGCAGTGTTTGGAGGTGGGCGTGCCCTGCATGTGGCCCGGAAGGCTGTTCGTTAGGCGGTAGTGTTGTGTGGACAGGGGAGGGGCATGCGTAACGCTGCTGGCATGGCATTTCGGGAGATGGGAGGGGGCAAACGAGGAGCGGCGGCCAAAGACGGGACGGGGAGGGGCGCGGTGTGGGTGGCTTGCGCCTGTGCTCGGCGTTGTGGTTTGTGCAAAAGAGGAGGAGAAAAACAATGTGAGTTGCCAGGGAGGGGAGCGGTGTTGTGTTGTGGTTGTCGTGGTGTAGCCGCAGACGCGGCTGTCAGTGAACGTGGCGAGACGGACGGATGCGCGGAGGGGCGGGGGCGGCGCATTTCGCCGGTGCCGTGCCATGCCTGAAAGCCGCGTGGTCGCTGTGTTGTTGGTGGCGTGGGGGCGAGGAGAGTACCGTACGGGTGTGCTTGTGCGCCGGAAATGGCACACTGCGCCCGCCCGTCTTGGAGGCTGATGGCTGTGGTGTGGAAATGGGGCGCGGTGATGTTGAAGCAGTTGAAGAACAGAAAAGAAACCAAGAAAACGGAAGGCGTGATGCGGCGGTGGTGGTGAGAGCGGGAAAAACAAAACAAAAAAAAAAGAAGGAAAAACAACGAGAAAACAAAAAGTCTATCAATATTAAAATGGAAATGGACCCAGGTATAACCTCCCTGCACAAATAGCAGAGAGTCCGATGATAATAAAAATGTGCCAGAATGTTAACGTCCCTACAAAACAAACCCAACGATAATATTAATGAAAGAGTGAACCGTATGTAACATTGCAACAGACATAATGAAACCTGATAAATTGTATAAGGGCAGCAGCGTTGACCTTTGGCCCTGTATTCAGAATAAAAAGAGCCAAAGATCGTTACCCCAATGAAAAAGACACTGAAACACGTATGTAACATAGTAGCGATGGCGAGACATTGTAGCATCTGTGACCAGAGAGTTTGCGCTGGACTGCGCGAGTGTTGCGAGCGGTTCTCAGTCAGTCAGTAGTCGTTGCGAGTCCGTAGCTATGTGTAGTTGAGGGCTGTACTCTGTCAGTAGTCGTCGCGTGCAGTACGCTAATAGTCGTCATGCAGAGCGGTCGGTCAGTAGTAGCAGCCGAGCGCGGTTGTGTGATGTAGGCGGTCGGCAACACTGGTCAAGATGGTGAATAAGGTATACTGTTAATTAATATAATCATTAGATAATGAAAAATTGTATTTATTGTAATTATTCTCCAACAAGTTCCCCAATAATAATTTTTATTTCAAAAGCATTTTTCAAACATTTAATTGTTTATTGAACTAAAGAGTTCGTTGCACTTCACATTTCATTCCACTTCTTTGAAGAAAAATGTCACTAAAATCACAAAAAAAGAGAATATTATTATTTGCAATGCAGTTCCTCCAAGCGCTGCGCAACAACCAGAGCAGAAATGTGACATCCATTTATTCGGAGGTAAGACTTTAATTCTGATTGTTTTGCACAGGGCCAAAGACCGATATTTCGGTTTAATTGAAGTTTCTTGTCACTGAACGGACTTTTTTAAATGTTGTGTGAAGACTTTATATTTGAGTCAGATTGCGAATTTCACATTTTTGTTGCCATTTTCAATACCTCTCATTGTGGGCGAGGTTACAATTAGCGCAATGTCCATTAGCATCCGTAAATAACATTGTCCATTATTTTAAATTTTGCTGGGAGGTTACAACACACACACACACACACAAAAAAAAAAAAAAAAAAAAAAAAAAACAAAAAAAAACAAAAAAATTGCATTTATATCCGCTCCTCAATTGTAGATACCCCTTACACAGCTGTGTGCAATGAATGAGTGCTGGCTGGTAATTAATTGCACTCCTTGGAGGGAAATGCCATAGGAAGTAGTCTTTAAAAAGTGAATGTTTTTCGTTAAGAGACAAAAGTTACTTTAGAAAAAAAGTAATAGTGGGGCTTTTGTTGTTGAACAAAATAAGTACAATGAACATACGTTATCAGATTTGCGCAATGCAGCGTCACACCACCTTTTGATTATAACACAATAGACTATACATCGTCCCGAACCGTGACCAGAGTCGCGAGACGAGCAGAGCACGCCGCCGACGCCCGCTCAGTACAACCGTCCACCCGCTACTACTGTCGACCGACTACTACCTCTCCCGACTCGCGCTACAATATATATATAACAACTGTTCCTGGCGACCCGGTGCGTGCCACTACTGTCGTCTGGCGCGGTCCAAGCGCCGACTAGCAGCGATAAAGAACTCTCTGGTCAGACAGAGATGCTGTCATGCCTCGCCATCGCTCTGGTAATGAATACATACGTGTTGCAGCGTGCGTACCACCGGAACACGCAGTGGCGGAGCCAAAGACTGTGTTGTCGAGGTCGAGTGCGAGCGGGAAGAGAGGCAGCGTCGGCACGGAGATGCAAGCGAGCGCGAGACGCACGGGGGCTGCGGCGTGGCGCGTTTGCGGTCGGCGCCTTTGGTGGCAACGGCCGGGACAAGCAGCGGTGTATGGTGTGGTGCGGGGCGGACAGGGGCGGCGGTGGACGGGGAGGAGGCGGCGCGACGACGGCATGGGGGCGAAAACGGGACGGGGGACGGCGGATGTTGAGAGGCGTCACGCGCGGACAGGACACAGACACAGAGACACACAGATTGGAAAGGGAGGGTGCGCGGTAGTAGTTGGGAATGTGCGTACCGTGCGGGATGGGAGTGGGCGAGGAACACGGTCGTGGCCCCTGTTTTGGGTGCGTGTGATGACGTCGGTGTGTTGTGGGAAGGGAAGGTGCTGTGGCGGCGGCGCGTAATGGGCGTAGGCCGAAAAGAGAAAGGAACGTGGGCAGTGTGTTGGCAAGCGTCGGTTCGACTGCGACGTTGATGGGCAGGGCAGGGCAGGGCAGGGCAGGGCAGGGCAAGGTTAATGGTGGTAGGAGTAGGCGTGTGGGCGCAAAAAAATCTGCCGCTGCAGCGCGGTGCCGTAACCGCCATGGCGGGAAGGAGAGAGGGCCAAAGAAAGAAAGAAAGAAAGAAGAAAACAAAAAAAAAAAAAAAAAAGGAGGGGGGGGGCGAAAGTGGAGAGGCGGTGGTGTGAGAAGGGCGGGGGCGGAAGGAAGGCAGGAAGGACAAGAGGCGAGGCGACGGCTTGCTTTGTGTATCGGTCGGTCTCTGGCTATGCTTCGTTTTCTGCAGCAGGGTCGGTGCGCGGCGTGGCTCGCGGCAGTGGGAACGCCTGGTGGCTGGACGGCCAGCAATGCGGTTGGATGGGCGGCCACAGCACCGCACCTGTGCCCGAGGAGGAGACGCTGGCGGCGGGCCCTGAGGTGAGGCCGGCTCGGCTGGGGCTGTGGATGTGTAGGTGTGCGCCGCTGCTGCAACAACGAGTAAAACGCGAGAAGAAGGGATGGCGGTAGAGAGAGAAAAAAAAAAAACAAAAGGTCGTGTTGTGTTGATGCGCAGGCAGACGCGTACAGAGGGACGAGCCCGGTCTGCAGCAGGGTGTGGCCGTGCCGAGTGCAGAGCAGCGGCGGCTCGGTTCGGTTCGGCCCGGCCCGGCGGGCCGCGCTGTTGTCGCGGACGTGAGCGCCCCCTGGCGGGTGGCCGGAGGCGGCGCGGCGTGTTGGACGTGTGGCTGGTGGCAGTGCACAATTTGCGAGTGGCTGGCGGTGCGGTGTGGTGTGGCGTGGCGGTTGGCGCGTCGGGCGGCGGAGAGGTATGTGTTGCGGGCGCCCTTTGCTGCGCTGCGTCGTTGCGTGTGCCGTACAGGGCGGGCGCTTGTCGACTGTGTGGGCGGTGTGGCGAATTGGCGTGAAAACGGCTGCCGAGAGGTGTGTGGTAGCGAGCCGGTCGGTGGTGTCAGTGCGAAGGGGAATGTGCGTGCGTGTTTGGCGGTGTCGGTGTGCTTTTTGCGGCGTGAGAGTGGGAATTAGTGGGGCCGGCTGTTGTGTTGGTTCCTTGTGTCTTGTGTCGCGTAGCTTGATGGCAACGTGGAAGGACGCCGGTTTCGTTTTCGTTTCGAGCCTTGCGTGTGGTTGTCGACGTTGACTGGTTGGCGTGTGCCGATGCACGTGCATGTGTGGGTCGCGAGTGCGTTTTTGGCTGGCTGTGTGTGTGTGTGTGTGTGTGTGTGTGTGTGTGTGTGTTTTGGGGGGGAAGGGGGAGGCGGTGGTGAAAGTGCAGTCGTCGGGTGGGGCTGGGGCTGTGCGTCGTGGCGGAAAGGTGGTAGGTTGCGGGAAGCGAGCCCGTCGTTGACGGTGTCGCGTGAGTTGTGAATCGAGTGGGGCGCGGGGCGCGGGGCGCGGGACAGGAGCAGCGTGCCGCTGCGTCGTGGTCGTCAGCAGAGGCTGTGCGTGTGCTTGTCCTTTTTGTGGGCGGTTCGGTTCGTGCGAGGCGTTTTTGTTTTGTGTTGCCCTAGTTGTTAGTTTATTTTGTTTGTGTTTGTTATTTTGAGACGACGACTGGTTGGTGGCGTGCGCGCGAAGTGGCGGTGTGCGCTTCCCGTGTCGTTTGTGTTGTTTGGTTTTTTTGTTTTTGTGTGTTTTTTTTTTTTTTTTTTTTTTTTTTTTTTTTTTGCACTGGGCCCCGGTGGGTGGGTGCGTGTGTGTCGATTGCCGGCTGGCGAAAGGTGCGCCATCGGCGGGGTGGGTCGCCGGCACAAGTAGAGGCGGCGGCGTTGTTGTTGCTGTTGTTGTGTGGTGTTTGTTTTGTTCGGCTGTGTCGGCGAGCTGTGTTGCGGTGCGTGTGAATGGTGGTGCAAAAGTGCTGGCGTTGGGGCTGCGACTGCGACGGCGGCGAGCCGCGGGCGCGCCATTGATAGTGATGTTGTGAACAGCGGCTGTGTACGGTAGTGGTGTTGTTGTAGCACGACGTGCATCCGGGCCGGCGCGGAAAGCGCAGTTGCGGGCGGTTGCCCTTCGGTGCCAGCCATGTCGCGTGAGCGGCGGGTTGCTCTGGTGTCGACACGTGGTGCTCTGGGTTGTTGTGTGGTGCCCTTTGGCCGGTGGGGGTGGTTCGCGTGTGTCTCGTTCGCGCTCGGTGTCTGGTCGTGGTCGTGCTGCTCCCCCGTCTGTCGGCGGTTTCCGACGTCGTCTGTACGTTTTTGTTCGTTTGCGGCGTGCGTGCCGACGTCGTCCCGTCGCGACCTTTCAACCGAAAGTGTGGCGCCCGAAGGTGAACGAACGTAACCCTGACCTCGGCGCTTTACGCTGAGCCGAGCGAACCGAACCGAACCTAACCTGTGGTGTGGCGAGGTGAGCTCAGCCTGTGAGCCCCTAACGTCTACGTAAGGTAAGCTGTCCGGCTCACGCCTCACGTTTGAACGCTTTTTTAACCTACGTTTGACGCTTCTTAACCTAGCACTGACCCCTTAACCTAACGTGTAACCTAACCTAACCTAACCTCTGACGCCTGACGTGTTTGAATGCTTAACCTAAGTTTGACGCTTAACCTAACCCAAGTCCCCTTAACCTAACCCACGTCCACCTAACCTAACCTAACGTAGACGTGTAAACGTAATGTGTAACGCGTAACGTGTAAGGTCGGCTGTCGTGTGTGCTTGACGGCAGATTGGGTTGGTCTGTAGATTCGGATTGCGGTTTGCCTCGGTCGAGGGGTTGGGTCGGAAGCGGCGAGGGGCGGCGGCGCCTGTTGCGCAGGCGGCGTCCGTTTGCGGCGGGCAATTGGTGAGAAACGGCTGTGAATGTTGGCCGGCGAGAGGAGGAGGACGGCGCGCGATGTGGCCCGACGGCTGCGGGCCGATCGGGAAACGGCGGGAGGGCGACGGAAGGCGATGGGGCGGCGGAGGCGCGTTTGCACGGCCGTCATCGCCGCACGCCTCGGCTTGTGTGGCTGTGGCGCCGGCCGCGCTGGCCGGGCTGCCGCGGCGACGGTGTGGGAGTTTTGCCGAAGGTTTGGCCATTGTGGCGGGTCGTCGGCTGGGGCTGTGGGGGCGGCATTTGGGCGGGGGCGGCGATTCTCGGCGGGCCGACCCAGGCTGTAGCGCGCGGTAGCTGCAGTTTGGCCGTGGTTTGCGGCGCTGCCGTGGCGACTGGTTGGCGACTGTGGTGTGGCTGTGTGTAGCCCCATCCTCGGTGGTTTGAAAGGCGCGGGCGGTTGTGGCGCAGGTTTGGGGCTGCTCCGCACAGGCTGTCGGACGTTGGGCGGTAGCAAGCGCGGGAGGCGCGGCGCGGCGGCGCGCAGAGTGGCGGCCGCTCTCTCGGCCGTCCGCGCCCGCCCGCGACACTGGCTGGGCCTTGTGATTCTCTGCTCTGCTGCTGTGCTGTGCTTGCGTGCCTGCCGTCCCGCTCGCTCTCGCTGTGTGTTACGCGCGTCGTCGAAATGGCAGATCAGGCGGCTACGAACGAGACTGCTGCGGCACCCGCCGCCACCGGCACTACGAAGAAGGCCAAGTCTGCGTCGTCTGCGAAGAAGCCGCGCGCCAAGCCTGCGCACCCGCGCACCTCTGAGATGGTGACGGCCGCCATCAAGAGTCTGAAGGAGCGCGGCGGGTCGTCGCTGCAGGCGATCAAGAAGTACATAGCCGCGCACTACAAGCTGGACGCGGAGAAGCTGGCGCCGTTTATCAAGAAGTACCTCAAGTCGGCCGTCGTGGCGGGCGAGCTGGTGCAGACGAAGGGGAAGGGCGCGTCCGGCTCGTTCAAGCTTGCCGGCGCCGGCGGCGGCGGGGGGGCGGCCGAGGGCGGCAAGGCTCGTGCTGGCGGTGCCAAGAAGAAGCGCGCCGCTCCGGCCAGCAAGGAGAAGAAGGGCGCCCGTGCGGCCGGCGCAAAGAAGGCTGGTGGCGTGAAGGCGGCGACCGGTCGGAAGGCGGGCGCCGCCAAGAAGGCGTCTGCGGCGTCGGCCGCTCCCGCGGGTGCGAAGAAGGCGGCTGCGGCCAAGCCGGCCAAGGCCAAGTCGCCGTCGAAGGCGAAGAAGGCCGCCAAGGTTCCGACGAAGAAGCCGAAGGCGCCGCGCCCGAAGAAGGCGACGACGCCGTCTAAGGCGAAGGCTTCGCCCAAGAAGAAGAAGTAGAGTAGAGGAGAAAGAGATGGGAAAGGAAGGGTTTGGCGCTTGGCTCCGTCGTCCCCACCCCCCGTCGTCGTCTAGTGGCGCGCAAGAGACGCGCGGCCCAAAACGGCCCTTCTCAGGGCCATCAAAGCACGTCGGGGAAGGTTTTGATTGTCGTGTTGCGTTTGGTGTGGGGGTCTGTCTGTATGCCCGTGGGGATGCTGTTTGCGTGCCGCGGTGGTTGGATTGCGGGGGTCGGTGGCGGGTGTGGGCGGCGGTAGCGGTAAGCGGTGTTGTTGTTGTTGTCGTGGTTGATTGTCGCCGTGTTTGTGGCGGCGGCCGACGGTTGGTTTTCTGTCACGTTGTTGTTTTGTTTGAATACGTTGGTTGGCTTGCCTGCGTTCGTTCTTCTCGGATGTCTGTCGTCTTGTCGAGTCGTGTCTGGTCTTTGTTTTGTTCCTTTGTGTGTGTTATGTTTTGCAACGGGGGGCACGTTGAGATGTGGGAAGGAGTCGGCGGGGGATTTCGGTGGCGTGTAGAGCGAGCGAGCGCGCCTGCCTGGCCGTTGGCCGTCGGAGTGGAGTGCGGGTGTTTTTGTTTTTGTTTTCGAAACGAAAGCGGCGGCCGGCCAGCCACCCGTGCGGTGTGACGTCGGCCGTTGGGTATTGTGCGCCGGGGAGGGATGATGTGTGATTGTTGCGCGCTGCTAGCAGGCAGGCAGAGTGAGCGGGTGTGGCGGACGGACGGGAAGTGGTGGTTTTTGTTTTTGGGTTGCGGGGCGAGAGGCAGGCGACCGACAAAGGTTGCTCGCGACGGAGAGATGTTAGTGGCCCTGAAAAGGGCCGTTTTTGTTTGTGCGGTGCGGTGCCGCGGCGCGGTTTAGGCGCGCTCGCCGCGGATGCGGCGCGCGAGCTGGATGTCCTTGGGCATGATGGTGACGCGCTTGGCGTGGATTGCGCACAGGTTGGTGTCTTCGAAGAGGCCGACGAGGTAGGCCTCGCTGGCCTCCTGCAGGGCCATGACTGCGGAGCTCTGGAAGCGCAGGTCGGTCTTGAAGTCCTGGGCGATCTCGCGCACTAGGCGCTGGAATGGCAGCTTGCGGATGAGCAGCTCTGTGCTCTTCTGGTAGCGCCTGATTTCTCGCAGGGCGACGGTGCCCGGCCTGTAGCGGTGGGGCTTCTTGACGCCTCCGGTGGCGGGCGCGCTCTTCCTCGCCGCCTTGGTGGCGAGCTGTTTGCGCGGCGCCTTTCCGCCGGTGGACTTGCGGGCCGTTTGCTTTGTGCGGGCCATGGCGGTAGCGGTAGCGGAGCGGCGTGCGTGGAGGTTAGGTGCGGCGCGGCGTCCGGTGCTGCCTTGACAACGGGCCCGCGCGCCTCCGTGCTGCGCTTATATGCCCTCGGTTGCGCGTGGTGGGGGGAGGGCGGGCCAGAGTCTATATAGGGGGGCGGCGGGCGCGCTGGGCGCAGACCGTAGCCGACTCTCCAGCCGCTGCAGCTGCTGTTTGTGCACGTTTTGCTTTGCCCGAGGAAGGAAGGATGACAGGCCGCGGCAAGGGAGGAAAGGGGCTCGGCAAGGGTGGCGCCAAGCGGCACCGCAAGGTGTTGCGCGACAACATCCAGGGCATCACGAAGCCCGCCATCCGCCGCCTGGCTCGCAGGGGCGGCGTGAAGCGCATCTCTGGTCTGATCTACGAGGAGACCCGCGGGGTGCTGAAGGTGTTCCTGGAGAACGTGATCCGCGACGCGGTGACGTACACTGAGCACGCCAAGCGCAAGACTGTGACGGCCATGGACGTGGTGTACGCCCTGAAGAGGCAGGGGCGCACCCTGTACGGTTTCGGCGGTTAGGCTGCGTCGCAGCGGGCGCTGGCCTTCCCGCGGCCGTGCTTGTGGGTGGGAGAGACTAGAAAACGGCCCTTTTCAGGGCCACCACACTGTTCGGAAGTTGAAAAGTGCGAAAGAGTCTGTGTTGTTGCTGCGTGTGTGCGCTGTGTTGTTTGTTTGTTTCTCTCTCTCTTTCTTTCTTTCCGTTTGTGAGCGACGTGATGTGACTGGGAGGGGAGAAGGAAAGGAAACGTGTCATGTGGCTGGCTGTGTGTGGAGCTGCTTCGTTTGTGTGTCTTTGTATCGATCGCGACGGAGATGGCGGGCTGTGTGTTGTTGTGCGAGAGGCGGTGATTATTTGCTTGCGTGGTTTGGCTCTGTGTGTTTGCGGCGGCGTTGGGGTTTCCGAGGCAAGGCGGCCGGATCAGCTGTTTCGTTCGTGTCGACGGCCGTTGCGCGCGGGAGTGGAGGGCGGTGTGTCGACACGCCTCCCTTTAACAATGGTCATTATTGCTGCCGTTGTCGTTTGGAAGGCGACTGCGACCGTGCAAAATGTGTGTGTGTGTGTGTGTTGGGCCACACGGGCTGTGTGGACGACAAGATGGCGGACGTGCGCCGGCGGCGGCTGTGCTGTGAAAGTGCAAAGTTAAAAAACAAAACAAGGTGCGGCGAGGACGACTGAAATTTTGCTTTGGACGTAGGTTTGTGTGGTGGCCCTGAAAAGGGCCGATTGTTGTGGGCCGAGCCGGCAAAGCGCGTTGCGTGCAGGGGAGCACGCGGCGGCTGCGATTGCCTGGCCTCCTTTAGGCCTTCTTCTCGGTCTTCTTTGGCAGCAGGACGGCCTGGATGTTGGGCAGGACACCACCCTGTGCGATGGTGACGCCCGACAGGAGCTTGTTGAGCTCCTCGTCGTTGCGGATGGCAAGCTGCAGGTGGCGCGGGATGATGCGCGTCTTCTTGTTGTCGCGGGCCGCGTTTCCGGCCAGCTCGAGCACCTCAGCCGCGAGGTACTCCATGACGGCGGCGAGGTAGACGGGCGCCCCGGCGCCGACGCGCTCTGCGTAGTTTCCCTTGCGCAGGAGGCGGTGGATTCTGCCGACCGGGAACTGGAGCCCAGCCCTGCTTGAGCGGGACTTTGACTTGCCCTTGACTTTGCCTCCCTTTCCGCGTCCGGACATGGCGATGGGCTAGCGACGGTGCACACGAAACGGAAACGAAAACGACCGGTGCGAGCGGCAGCGAGTCGAGCAGCGGAGTGCGTGCCGGCGCGCGCGGCCTCCTTTCGTCTGGACTGGGTGTGGAACATCCCAGGCTATCGTGAACGTAGGGTTTACCTAGAGGCATTTCCTACCAAGGCTGCAGGGTGTGGTTGGCGGTGGTCATCGCGTATGATATCTGGAAATCGCTGAGAGGAAGAAGTGGTGGTGAGTCTTCTGGGCTGACCTGATTATTCGATCAGGGCAACGGGCCGCCTGTAGTGGTCGTGATGGTCATTATGTCGTCCTAACCTCCGGACGAGGGGATTGTCTGAAGTGCGGGTGGCAGTATAAAACCGGCGCGCTGCGTCTTTAAATCTCTCCCGGACGAGGGGTTCCTCAGCCGCCTGATGGAGGGGGCGATGAGGGAAATCACGCGGCACTTGGTAAACTCGGCGCAAGAGCTTGTTTTGTAGTTGCTGGAGCCTCTGAATATGGGAGGGGGCAGCATTGCCCCAGACTTCACAGGCATAGTCCATAACCGGACGAATGCACGTGCGATAGATATGCAGTCCGTTGGCGACAGGGAGCGAGGAAGTTTCGTTGAGCATGGGGTACAATGCCCCAGCCCTCTGAGATGTCTTCCGGTGTACAGCGGTGACGTGAGGCTTCCATGTCAGGGTGCGATCGAGAATGACCCCGAGGTAGGTAGCAGTCGTGGTCCAGGTGATGGCCTGATTACAAAGCACCAGGGGCGGCACGTCAGGTGGGAGACGGCGAGTGAGGAGCATCGCCTGAGATTTGGTGGCGTTGAAGCCGATCCGCCAGTCGGCGGCCCAGCGCTCGAGGTCCTGCAGAGCAGCTTGCAGACGTCGGAGGACGGCGTCGATGTTGCGATGGCGCGAGAAGAGGGCCGTGTCATCAGCATAGATGGCACGACCAACCCTCGGGGAAATCGGCAGGTCAGAGGTGTAGACAGCATACAATATCGGGCCCAGAACGCTCCCTTGTGGCACTCCAGCAAGGACCGGGCGAACAGAGGAAGTCGTGCTGCCAACTCGGACGACAAATGTACGGCCCTCAAGGTAGTTGCCAAGTAGGCGGACGAAGCACGAAGGGATGCCGAGATGGAACAACTTGAAGAGCAGGCCGTGGTGCCAGACGGTGTCAAAGGCCTTGGACACATCAAGCAAGACAAGGCCGCAAAACTCCCGATTGTTGAACGCCAGTGTCGCCTCCTCGACGACGCGGAGCAACTGTTGAGTGGTGGAGTGGTGCTGGCGGAAGCCAAACTGTTCCCGAGGAATGATGTTGTCCTGGTGAAGCAGCCGGCCGAACCTAGAGAGGAGGATCCTCTCGAAAACTTTACTCAGCGTCGGGAGGAGACTGATGGGGCGATAATGCTCCGGTACTGTCCTGTTTTTGCCCGGCTTCGGGACCGCCACGACGACAGCCTTCTTCCAAGCTTCTGGGTACCGCAGTTGGTGAAAGATGGCGTTAAAGAGAGCGACCACATGCAGGATGGCAATCCTGGGCAGCATGCGGAGGACTCTCCCATCAACGTTGTCGTGCCCCGGGGCCTTCGTCTGGGGAAGTCGGCGAAGATGGTCAGTGACCTCCCTTTCCGATGTTGGGACAATGGTGGCATCACCGTGATCGCCGTGGAGGAAGGCAGCAAGTCTGGTTTCAACTGTGCGGACGTTCTCGTTGTCGACCGGCGCCGCAAGGGGCCGGAAGTTGGCCTCAAAAGTCGTCGCCAGGGCCTCGGCTTTAGCGGCGGGCGTGTAAGCAGGTCCATCGGTAGTTGTGAGCGGCGGCATGTGTGGGCGGTGCCGTGTGAGGGAACGGACCAACTCCCACGTGTCGGCCCCAGGATCAACTGAGGCAAGCTTCTCCTCCCACCGGCGGATACGGTGAGCAGCAAGGGCAGCCTTGATGACGCGGCGGAGATGATTGATACGCCGCTTCAGCACGGGCTGGCGTGTTTCATGCCAAACTCTGTTGAGACGGTTTCGTTCTCGGATAAGGTCCCGTAAGTCTGCAGGGAGTGCTGGAGCTGCCACTGAAGAAACCCGTGGAGGCGTAGTGGAGTCAGCAACAGCCGTGGTGAGAGCCGCAGTCAGCGTGTTAAGAGCAGCATTGACATCCGTGTCCAGTGGAGGTGGCTCATCCGGGAGGCGTTGCAGAACAAGCTGCCTGAAGCGCGGCCAGTCGGTCTTCCGGGTGTCGAGCTTCGCCGCCGGTGGAAGCGGAGTGACATGTAGTCGAAAGAGCACCGGCAAGTGGTCGGAGCTCAAGGCGTGGAGAACGTCGGGGGTGACGAACCAGTCGACACCCTTGACGAGACAAATGTCCAAAACGTCGGGAGCAGAGCCGTTCGAAGGGTAGTGCGTCGGCTCAGCAGGTCCATACACAGAAGCTCGTGCCCTCTCAGCAGCATGATAGAGCCGCCTCCCACTGACGTTCAGCGTCCGAGAATTCCAGAGCTGGTGCTTGGCATTCAGGTCTCCAGCGAGGAAGAGCTTGACCCCAGCACGAAGGAGAGCGTCGGCATCATGGACGGTGAGGTGGCCTCGTGGCGGCCGGTACACGGAGAGAAAGATGACCGTTCCAAGGGACGTCTCCACTGCAACGGCCGTGGCTTCACAGGAGTCCAACCTCGGAAGAGGGACACGATAGTGCCGGAGTGTCCGCTTGACATAGATGGCTGTCCCACCGCCAGCCGTCAGCCTGTCGTCGCGATAGCAGACGTAATTCGGGGCGTTCGCTCGAAGTCCAGGTTTGAGGTGTGTCTCGGTGAGGAGACACACATCCACGCTGTAATCCTGGAGGAACTGCCGGAATTCGAGAAGCGCAGGGAAGAGGCCATTCGCGTTCCATGTTACAGCCGTGAAGGTCTGGTGGCGCCTAAGGTTGTGAGCCATGGCCAGCGGATGCGATCGCCGTGGCAGTGGGGAAACTTCGGAGGGCTGCATGGACTGCAGCAGTGATGGCGGTCGGCAGCTGGGCCAGAGCGGCAGAGACAGCCACGAGGGTGGCCTGGACTTCTTGCAAGACCGCGATGAAATCAGCAGCTGCAGCAGGTGGAGCAGGCCCGTCTTCAGAGCGTCGCAGAGGCTGGACAGCAGGGGCAGGAGGAGGCGTCGTCCGGCCCTGGAGGACGTCGGCGTAGCCAAGGTCCGCCCGAGCAGCAAGCAGGCGCCGCTGGGCGGGTTGTCGCGGAGGAGTAGCAGGTGGAGCAGGTGGTGGCGCAGCTCGGCGCCGCTGCTGTTGACCATCGGAGCGGGACGTCTGCCGCAAGGGAGGTAGTCCACGCTGGCGGCGGCTGGCTGCCTTGTGGACAGCGCAACCGCGGTAGCTCGCAGGATGAGCCCGCTTGCACAGGGCACAGGTGGCTGGTTCGTCCCGGGACCGGGTACACTGCTGGCTGAGGTGACCCTCGCCACACTTGACACATCGGGGCCTCATGCGACAGAGGCGGGAAGTGTGGCCCGGCTCCTGACAATTGTAGCATTGGACGAGGCCCTTCCGTGCGCGTAACTTCTCGACGGTCACCGAGAGGTCATAAAACCTGGTGACTTGGTAGATTTGCCTGTTATCAGGCGTATCAGGCAACACGATCTCCATCAGAGGGATGGGGCGCTGGGTACCAGGCATCTTCATCCGGGTGACTGCAGTGGGCGCGAAACCCATAGTGATGAGGCCGTCCTTAAAGGCGTCCGACTTCATCTTCAGCGGTATGCCTCGCATGGCAACCTTGAGAACTTTGGGTCGGACAGTGGGGAAGGTGTAGTTTGGGATCCCACGTGCACCAACCATGTCCATGACAGCCACGTAATCTTCAGTAGTGGCGACTGTCAGCTTCAGACGGTCTTCGCCGCAGTGTTTGGCGGTAAAAGCGTTCTTGAGGTTGGCCTGGAGCCAGTCCCGAAGCGTCAGATAATCGTCAGGGTAGTCGATAACAATCGGCGGCAGCTTAGGGCCGGAGCGATGTGTAGCATCGTCGGCGGCCGCCGGTGGAGGCTCGTCAGGATCTTCAGAGTCGGCGCCATCCTGTAGGGCGTCGTACTGATTGGCAGTAGGCACAGGGTCAACGGCCGGGCGCCGTCGTGGAGCCGCCCTCTTCTTAGGTGGCGGTTTCTTGAATCCAGCGTCACTCGTACCAGAAGTGTGGGGATCGTCACTGGCGGACGTGACAGCCGATCGCTTGCGCTGAAGCACCCTCTGCGGGGCGCCGGCAGCGCAGTCCTCACGGGGAGGGTCGGTAGAGTAGTCCATCTCATCGTCCTGGTCGCGCGTAGTCGTCATATACTCTTGGTCCTCCTGGGGTTGCCGGGTCGTCATAAGTGGAGCGTCCGATGGGGCCGCCGACGGCGCAGGCGCCGCCGGACGGCGATCAGACAGCTCCGGCGCGGCGGCGGCAGCTGCCGCAACCGCGCGCGCGTCACAAACGTCTTGCTCACTCGCCATCTCGAACACGAGTGCGTGCGTGCGTGCGTGCGTGCCGGCGCAGCCGGGGTGGGGGTGCTTTATGGGCTCGGGTGCGGCGGCCGGTTGCGCGCGCGCCCCATTGGTCGGCGGCCGCAACAGGGCGAGCTGGTAAAGGTGCGGCGGCGGCTGGCGGCGGGTGCCGGCCATTCCGAGGTGGGACTGCGAAGCGGACGGACGTGCGTCTACCTGTGCTCCGCGCCGCTATTGTGCTCCCAGCCCTGGAAATTCCCACCGCGCGCTCTCGCCTCCTTTGTCCAGAGCTCGCCTCGTTGCTTGCTTCTCGTGTGCTTGGTCGCCGCCTTGCGTGCTCGCGCTATAGCGGCGTGTTTTGCCGTACCGTCGGGGCTAGCGGGTCGCGCTTTGTTCTGGGTTTCCGGACGTGGTCGAGTGTGTGTTTTCAGGAAAAGCAAAACTGTCGATTCTAGAAAAGCAAAAGTCGTGTTGCACACTCAAGACCGGGGACGGAATTCTGGACCACTGAGCGCTCGTTCTGACATGGGATAGATCGAGAAGAAAGAAGAACATCGCGCCGCAAGTAGGCGACTATAAATCAGCGATATTGTTCGAGAATTTCTGTGCCATAGGTGTTAGGGAAGCTGCAGTCCAGGGACCCGCCGAGCCACACAGTCAAACAGACTGACTGTGAGGCCCTTGGTGGTATCCCGCGCCTGCTAGGTGTAGGGAAAGGTCACTGGCACGGAAATTGTCGAAATATAGGACAAATTCTGTAAACCGTTTCATTTCACGGTTGCCCCACTATGGGGCACCCACAAGACCGACATCCAAGCGACGACTCACACAGTGTGGACCCGACAACTATCACGACCTCATCATCATCTCTTTCTTCTTCTATGGACCACTCACCCCCATCACCATCATCAGTCACTAGTTCGGACTCCGACAATCTTGTCATTGCCACCGACAGTGACACCAGCTCTATCTCGTCATTGGGCGAGGGACGTCTGCGGCGAAGCGGGAGGCTGCTTCAAAAGCAGGAAAAATCTGGGCAGCCCCTGCAACCCGCTATTGCGGAAGAAAATCAACCGCTCACGCCACCTGCCTCAACAAAAGAAAACCTAAAACATGTCGAAACGGCAGAACAGGTAACTGCTGTACTGCCACAACAATGCCAGGGCACAGAAATCGAAACCCCGATATCTGACCGCCCCCATAAACCAACAGCAGATACTAGTGCGAACACAGAAAGCGCAGCACCAACGCCAAACGCCACCCAGATGACGTCAGAGGGCGGCAACAGGGGACAGGAGAAAACAAGTCCAGTAGCTCCCCAGGCGCAAGGGGGCCCTACGCAAAATAGAAACCAAAGAACTAACAGAGGCCGAAGGGTTCCCCCTATCACTGTGTTCGAGACGAAAGGGTACACTACCTTGATAGGGCAGATTCAAGGAAAACTAACAGGTGCCCTTAGTACCTCATACAAGGGTGATAGCATCGTCTACCAGGCTACAAACCCGGAGGATTTTCAATACCTCAAGCAAGAATTCAGAAAGCGCAATCTAGAATTCTTCACGTACAATGACGACCCGAAGAGCACACTGAAGGTCGTCGTTAAAAGACTGACGCCCTACTGGACCCCAGAGGACGTCAAGAATGCACTCGCCGAGAAGGGCTTTCCGGTGCAAGACGTATTCCAAATGTCTAAACCGCAGACTGAAATCGATGACTCTGGAAACGTAGTATCAGCGCCAAGGAGAAAAACGGCCAATTTCCAGGTCAATCTATTGAACACGGCGGAGGCCAGGAAAATATTTAAAGTGGAAAGACTACTTCATATGAAAGTCACCATAGAATTATACCAAAAACCTAGTGGGCCCACACAGTGTTATTTATGCCAGAGATTTCGACACGGGGCAAACCAATGCGAACTCGCCCCCAGGTGCGTCAAATGCGCAGGACCGCATCTTTCTGGCGCCTGCACAAAGAAAAGGGAAGAACCGGCCATATGTGCCAACTGTAGGGGCAACCATCCAGCCTCCTTCAGGGGCTGCCCGGAAAGACTGAAGATCGTCCAGGCGTGGGAGCGCCAGCGAGCTTCAGCTCCCAGAAGGCAAGAACCACTTCCCAGAATTCCACTGAGAAACCCCAACCCCCCTCCAGCTCCCCCCATGGAAGTTGTGGTTTCTGCCAGAGCAGAATCCACAAGCCCTCCAAACCCTGCCCAACCCCAACGGAGTACACAACCATCTGCTCCACAACATCAACCACGCCACGAAGAGAGCCCTATTGGCAACAGGACTTTAGCCGAGGTTGTGAAAACCGGGCGCACTCCTCCCCCCCCAAATACCCCTAAACCAAAGCCTCAACGATCCCCCCTCAAGGCAACTCTGCCTATTAACAGAACTCCACCCCAACAGGTCGCCTCTCCCCCACAAAACATACCCCTCCCCACCCCAACCCAACCTGTAACAGAGAAGGCAGCAACAACACCACTGCCCTCAACATCAAAGGCCACAAGTGTACAACCACCAAGAGCCATACCAGCCCAAGACATACCCACCGAACCCGCCCAAGCCACAACTGCACCAGCAGTTACCAACAACACTATTAACATCGTCAGTGGCCAGACCACTGCGCAGGAACGTTCCGTTCAGGTCGATCAGGAACAGCCACTCCAGTTGCTCTCTAAGATTTGGGCGTTTATAAAGTCCCTCATTTCACCAGCCTTCCTTGAAGGCATAACTCAGCTATGCACCAAAATAGCAGCAGCCCCAGACCTCATCTCTACAATCTCAATACTCGCCACCAACATCCTACCACTGCTCTCCAATGGCAAATGAAGAAGAGAAGCAGCATATCACCATCGCCATCTGGAACGCAGATGGCATCTATCACGACAGGTTCGAGCTTGAGATGTTCTTGGATGATCATGGAATTGATGTAGCTCTCCTCAGTGAGACACATCTAACCCCAGATGACACATTTCAGGTCCGCAACTACCAACTAATTAGGACGGACCGTCCTAACAGACAAGGTGGCGGTACAGGTATCCTAATAAAACGGCGCATATGCCATCGCCAGGTACCTGTACCAAGACTCATTAACACAGAGGCAACAGTGGTGGAAGTTGTTCTGAACAACCGCCCCACACACTTGGTGGCAGTATACCACCCACCAAGCACGACACTATTTCCTCACGACCTGGACGGTCTTCTGAACGGCAGTCACAACACAATAGTAGGAGGGGACCTGAACGCCAAGCACAGGGCATGGGGTTGCCGCACCACGAACACCAGTGGAAATCGGTTACTGAGATACCTTGACAACCACCCAGCAGTGCAGGTCGTCTCTCCAGACGAGCCCACTCACTTCCCATATAATTCAAGATGTCGACCAGACATACTGGACATATTTCTGTTAAAAAATATCAATCTGGCAACCACCACAGAAGTTGTTAACAGTCTAAACTCTGATCACAGCCCTGTGGTGCTCAGATTTGAGGGAGATCAAGACGTACCCAACAGCAGAATACATACAACGGTGTACACCGACTGGGATAGGTACAAGCAACTGGTCGCCCTACACATCCCAGACCATGCACCAGACATGCCAACCCATGTGGAAATTGACCAGGCAATAGAGCGATTTACCAACATTATCAAGGCGTGTGGAAAGGCTACCACCACCAAAATCACACACAACAATGGGCGATCCAACCTGCCCCCAGAACTAGCACAACTAATCTCAGATAAAAACCGCATGCGCAAAAGATGGCAGACCTACCGAGACCCCCAGGATAGGAGACGCATGAATCAAATGGCCCATGAAATCCAAACCAGACTGAAACTCCTGCGATGTTCCAGGTGGGAACAAAGTCTTCAGGCAGCTGAGAGAAATCCTGAAAAGTTCTGGGGGATAATAAAAGCTAGGCGGCAACCCCACAAAGCCAACAGACCATTACACGGGCAGAACGGCTTGGCATACACGCCGGAGGACAAAGCGACTGCCATGTCAAACACCCTCGAGCTCCAATTCCGGGAGAATGTCATAGAGGACGACGAGGACGAAGCAGACGCCCTGGAACAGCGGGTAGAACGACACCTCCATCGTAGACTTCGCACCAGGTCCGACACGACCTTCGAACCGACCAGCGAGCGTGTAGTTGCTGCTATCATCAGGCGAATCGGCACTGCAAAAGCCCCTGGTCCTGACAACATCAAACCATCCTTCCTTAAGGCCCTCCCCCAACCTGCAATCTCCCATCTCACTGCCATCTTAAATAACTGTCTTACAGCACAATATTTCCCTTCAACCTGGAAGGTTGCTAAAGTAATATCAATTCCAAAACCAAATAAAGATCACCTATTCCCTCAAAACTATCGACCAATCTCCCTGCTAAACCACCTGTCTAAATTACTTGAAATCCTCATCCAAAACTCCCTACTACAATTCCTATCTGCCAACAATATCCTCATCCCTGAACAATTTGGATTTCGTGCTGGGCATAGCACAACACAACAAGCCATTCGTCTGGTGGAGCACATCTGCACAGAGAAGAACCAGGGCAATAGCACAGCTGCCATTTTCCTGGACATTGAAAAAGCGTTCGACCGGGTTTGGCATGGCGGCCTGCTATACAAGCTGTCGAAGATGAATTGCCCACTTCACCTGCTTAAAATAGTCCACTCGTTCCTGGTGGAAAGGACATTTTACTCTACAGTAGATCGAGCAGACAGCGAGCTAAAACAAATAGAAGCAGGTGTCCCACAGGGATCTGTGCTTGGCCCCCTCCTATACTTACTATACACCAACGATCTGCCGAAGGAGCCGGGCGGTAACATTGCCCTATATGCAGATGACACTGCATTATACCACAGTGGCAGAAACATCAACTATCTAGCCTACCGCCTACAGCGACACCTAGACAAAGTGACAAAGTGGTGCAATCTGTGGAAAATAAAGATAAACGCAGACAAATGCCAGACTATCTTATTCAGCCACAAAATAAAACGCCCCATAGTAAACATCACGCACAACAACCAGGTACTACCCTGGAGAGAAGTAGTTACCTACCTCGGGCTAAAACTGGATAAGAATCTGACATTTGTGCATCACATTAAAGAGGCCAGAAACAAGGGCTCCGCCCGGCTCTTTCAGTTATATCCTCTCCTTAAAGGCAGGGGACTCACAATACCTGCCAAGCTCAAAATTTGGAAAACGATCATCCTGCCAGCCATGCTCTACGGTTCAGAAGCGTGGAGTATGGCAGCAGACACCAACCTTAAACAGTTGGAAATCATCCAAAACAAAGCCTTCCGTATAGTTGCAGACGCTCCATGGTTCTCGAGCAATGAGGAGATCAGAGCAATGTTAGGACAGCCATCATTCTATCACCTCATAAAACAAAAATCATTAAAATTCTACGAATCATCCAATGCATCACCACACCAACTCATCAACTCTCTGGGAAGGGATGAAAACCCTGGCCAGAGAGCACCAATCGCCACCATCCATCGCCAATTCAGGCGTTAGTCATATAAATTC
The DNA here is from genome assembly GCF_021461395.2 of Schistocerca americana. Taxonomy (NCBI): domain Eukaryota; kingdom Metazoa; phylum Arthropoda; class Insecta; order Orthoptera; family Acrididae; genus Schistocerca; species Schistocerca americana. The sequence continues at coordinate 376,515 of NW_025725372.1, forward strand.
ATGTGCAAACATACACTTACATCATCATCGCTGCCGCCTCCACAACCATCATCTATCCAGGGGAAAACCGACCCCTAGCCAGTACCATATATAACCCTGAATCCGCACCATAAAGGAACACCTCGTAAGACAGAGCGTCTCAAGGACGCTGGTTCTTCAAGTACACCATGGGTATAGACCCAGCCATTTTTCATGTCGGCGGGTGCCACTGTGTGGGGAGACGCTGACTAGAGCGGAGCGCTTGGTACTGGTGTTGCTGCTGCCGTACGTTGGTTCGAGATGCCGCCCAAGACTAGCGGGAAGGCCGCCAAGAAGGCTGGCAAGGCGCAGAAGAACATTTCGAAGGGCGACAAGAAGAAGAAGCGCAAGAGGAAGGAGAGCTATGCCATCTACATCTACAAGGTGCTGAAGCAGGTGCACCCTGACACGGGCATCTCGTCGAAGGCGATGAGCATCATGAACAGCTTCGTGAACGACATTTTCGAGCGCATTGCGGCCGAGGCTTCTCGGCTGGCGCACTACAACAAGCGCTCGACCATCACGTCCCGCGAGATCCAGACCGCTGTGCGGCTGTTGCTGCCTGGCGAGCTGGCCAAGCACGCCGTGAGCGAGGGCACGAAGGCGGTGACCAAGTACACGAGCTCCAAGTAAGGAGGTGGCTCTGGAATGGAAGGAAGGATGGAGAAGGCTCCTCCGTTGCGAGAGCGGCAAAACGGCCCTTTTCAGGGCCACCAACTTGCCTTTTGCGGGAAGGGCGGAATTGTTGTTGTTGTTTGTGTGGACGGCTGTGATGTATGTGTGCATTTTGATTGTGGGTGGGGGGGCGCGTCAAAGCGTGTTGCGCGGGGTACGGCCACGAGGTTGGTCGCCGTGGCGTGGAATGGTGGCACGCCTCGTTGGCGTGGTTTTTGACCCATTGGTGTTGTTGGTGTGTGTGTGTGTGTTACCCGTCTGCGAGGGGGGACTGTGCGATCGGCGACTTTTGTGTCACCGTAACGACGGCCGTTTGCGGGTTTGTTTTTTTGCACATCATACATGGCGAGGGTGAAATGTGAAATGTTTTTGTTTGGTTGTTTTTTTTTTTTTTTGCCGCCCACTATTCCCTTTGCTGTACGCCGAGTTTGACAATGGTGCGACGTAACTGCAGCGTGGAGGTGTGTGAGTGACGTTGAAATGAACGTGCCATTAAGACGCATTGTTGTTGTATTGTACTGTACGTGTACGGCGAACACGCACGATGATGTACCATTCGACTCTGATGTTTGATAGCCGTGTCTGACTGATTGCGTACGACGCACGCACACCGATGTCGTCATTCAAGATGCACGCGTGTCCAGTGCAGTACAGTAAGCGCGACGCTAGACGACGACGGCGGCGGCGGCGGCGGCGGCGGCGGTCGTTTGTTTGGCGAATGTCTGTACACGTGTTTGTCTGTGTCCATCCGGTGCGTATTTGTTTGTTTGAAAGTGTTTTGTGTGTCGGTGACGTGGTCCGATCCGTCGCCCCCTGAGTAACTGTCGATCGGCGCGATAGACGGGCGTCACGCAACTGAACCGAAGTCTTGGGCACACCCGTCATACTGTTGTACACCGTCGCGCTGAGAACGGTAACGAAAGGTTGACTTTGATCGGTCGAATGTCTGGGCAGAACGTGAGGAATGAGGCAAGAGTGCAAGGAGGGGGGGCAAAAGAGAGAGGAAGGGAAAAAGGGGAGAAACGCATTCGTAGAGCAACGGAACGTTCCCGTGTCGGAGGCGTATTGGAGCCGCACTGAAATGCGTTTAACGGCGGCGCGGCTGCAAGTGTCTGCCGTGGTGAACGTTACCTTTGACGGCTGCATTGGGCTTTGCCTTTGCTTTTGCTTTCGCTTTCGCTTTCCCGGATGTACGTAACGTTTGTTGATATGGTTCTGAGGAAGAGTGTATGACAGTGCCGTGCCGTCCATGTTCGTGTGCCCTCCCATTGTGTGTATGCTATTGTCTGTGTACGTGAATGATGTATGTAGGTGTTAGTGGACATGTTTTACCATTGGGGGGAAATGGATCGTCGATAGTTGCCGTCACTCTGTCACGGTCGAGATGACGCACCCTCCGTACAGAAAGGTGTCGAGAAAGTGAGTGTGTGTGTGCGTGCGTCCGTGAATTGGCAGTGTTTGGAGGTGGGCGTGCCCTGCATGTGGCCCGGAAGGCTGTTCGTTAGGCGGTAGTGTTGTGTGGACAGGGGAGGGGCATGCGTAACGCTGCTGGCATGGCATTTCGGGAGATGGGAGGGGGCAAACGAGGAGCGGCGGCCAAAGACGGGACGGGGAGGGGCGCGGTGTGGGTGGCTTGCGCCTGTGCTCGGCGTTGTGGTTTGTGCAAAAGAGGAGGAGAAAAACAATGTGAGTTGCCAGGGAGGGGAGCGGTGTTGTGTTGTGGTTGTCGTGGTGTAGCCGCAGACGCGGCTGTCAGTGAACGTGGCGAGACGGACGGATGCGCGGAGGGGCGGGGGCGGCGCATTTCGCCGGTGCCGTGCCATGCCTGAAAGCCGCGTGGTCGCTGTGTTGTTGGTGGCGTGGGGGCGAGGAGAGTACCGTACGGGTGTGCTTGTGCGCCGGAAATGGCACACTGCGCCCGCCCGTCTTGGAGGCTGATGGCTGTGGTGTGGAAATGGGGCGCGGTGATGTTGAAGCAGTTGAAGAACAGAAAAGAAACCAAGAAAACGGAAGGCGTGATGCGGCGGTGGTGGTGAGAGCGGGAAAAACAAAACAAAAAAAAAAGAAGGAAAAACAACGAGAAAACAAAAAGTCTATCAATATTAAAATGGAAATGGACCCAGGTATAACCTCCCTGCACAAATAGCAGAGAGTCCGATGATAATAAAAATGTGCCAGAATGTTAACGTCCCTACAAAACAAACCCAACGATAATATTAATGAAAGAGTGAACCGTATGTAACATTGCAACAGACATAATGAAACCTGATAAATTGTATAAGGGCAGCAGCGTTGACCTTTGGCCCTGTATTCAGAATAAAAAGAGCCAAAGATCGTTACCCCAATGAAAAAGACACTGAAACACGTATGTAACATAGTAGCGATGGCGAGACATTGTAGCATCTGTGACCAGAGAGTTTGCGCTGGACTGCGCGAGTGTTGCGAGCGGTTCTCAGTCAGTCAGTAGTCGTTGCGAGTCCGTAGCTATGTGTAGTTGAGGGCTGTACTCTGTCAGTAGTCGTCGCGTGCAGTACGCTAATAGTCGTCATGCAGAGCGGTCGGTCAGTAGTAGCAGCCGAGCGCGGTTGTGTGATGTAGGCGGTCGGCAACACTGGTCAAGATGGTGAATAAGGTATACTGTTAATTAATATAATCATTAGATAATGAAAAATTGTATTTATTGTAATTATTCTCCAACAAGTTCCCCAATAATAATTTTTATTTCAAAAGCATTTTTCAAACATTTAATTGTTTATTGAACTAAAGAGTTCGTTGCACTTCACATTTCATTCCACTTCTTTGAAGAAAAATGTCACTAAAATCACAAAAAAAGAGAATATTATTATTTGCAATGCAGTTCCTCCAAGCGCTGCGCAACAACCAGAGCAGAAATGTGACATCCATTTATTCGGAGGTAAGACTTTAATTCTGATTGTTTTGCACAGGGCCAAAGACCGATATTTCGGTTTAATTGAAGTTTCTTGTCACTGAACGGACTTTTTTAAATGTTGTGTGAAGACTTTATATTTGAGTCAGATTGCGAATTTCACATTTTTGTTGCCATTTTCAATACCTCTCATTGTGGGCGAGGTTACAATTAGCGCAATGTCCATTAGCATCCGTAAATAACATTGTCCATTATTTTAAATTTTGCTGGGAGGTTACAACACACACACACACACACAAAAAAAAAAAAAAAAAAAAAAAAAAAACAAAAAAAAACAAAAAAATTGCATTTATATCCGCTCCTCAATTGTAGATACCCCTTACACAGCTGTGTGCAATGAATGAGTGCTGGCTGGTAATTAATTGCACTCCTTGGAGGGAAATGCCATAGGAAGTAGTCTTTAAAAAGTGAATGTTTTTCGTTAAGAGACAAAAGTTACTTTAGAAAAAAAGTAATAGTGGGGCTTTTGTTGTTGAACAAAATAAGTACAATGAACATACGTTATCAGATTTGCGCAATGCAGCGTCACACCACCTTTTGATTATAACACAATAGACTATACATCGTCCCGAACCGTGACCAGAGTCGCGAGACGAGCAGAGCACGCCGCCGACGCCCGCTCAGTACAACCGTCCACCCGCTACTACTGTCGACCGACTACTACCTCTCCCGACTCGCGCTACAATATATATATAACAACTGTTCCTGGCGACCCGGTGCGTGCCACTACTGTCGTCTGGCGCGGTCCAAGCGCCGACTAGCAGCGATAAAGAACTCTCTGGTCAGACAGAGATGCTGTCATGCCTCGCCATCGCTCTGGTAATGAATACATACGTGTTGCAGCGTGCGTACCACCGGAACACGCAGTGGCGGAGCCAAAGACTGTGTTGTCGAGGTCGAGTGCGAGCGGGAAGAGAGGCAGCGTCGGCACGGAGATGCAAGCGAGCGCGAGACGCACGGGGGCTGCGGCGTGGCGCGTTTGCGGTCGGCGCCTTTGGTGGCAACGGCCGGGACAAGCAGCGGTGTATGGTGTGGTGCGGGGCGGACAGGGGCGGCGGTGGACGGGGAGGAGGCGGCGCGACGACGGCATGGGGGCGAAAACGGGACGGGGGACGGCGGATGTTGAGAGGCGTCACGCGCGGACAGGACACAGACACAGAGACACACAGATTGGAAAGGGAGGGTGCGCGGTAGTAGTTGGGAATGTGCGTACCGTGCGGGATGGGAGTGGGCGAGGAACACGGTCGTGGCCCCTGTTTTGGGTGCGTGTGATGACGTCGGTGTGTTGTGGGAAGGGAAGGTGCTGTGGCGGCGGCGCGTAATGGGCGTAGGCCGAAAAGAGAAAGGAACGTGGGCAGTGTGTTGGCAAGCGTCGGTTCGACTGCGACGTTGATGGGCAGGGCAGGGCAGGGCAGGGCAGGGCAGGGCAAGGTTAATGGTGGTAGGAGTAGGCGTGTGGGCGCAAAAAAATCTGCCGCTGCAGCGCGGTGCCGTAACCGCCATGGCGGGAAGGAGAGAGGGCCAAAGAAAGAAAGAAAGAAAGAAGAAAACAAAAAAAAAAAAAAAAAAGGAGGGGGGGGCGAAAGTGGAGAGGCGGTGGTGTGAGAAGGGCGGGGGCGGAAGGAAGGCAGGAAGGACAAGAGGCGAGGCGACGGCTTGCTTTGTGTATCGGTCGGTCTCTGGCTATGCTTCGTTTTCTGCAGCAGGGTCGGTGCGCGGCGTGGCTCGCGGCAGTGGGAACGCCTGGTGGCTGGACGGCCAGCAATGCGGTTGGATGGGCGGCCACAGCACCGCACCTGTGCCCGAGGAGGAGACGCTGGCGGCGGGCCCTGAGGTGAGGCCGGCTCGGCTGGGGCTGTGGATGTGTAGGTGTGCGCCGCTGCTGCAACAACGAGTAAAACGCGAGAAGAAGGGATGGCGGTAGAGAGAGAAAAAAAAAAAACAAAAGGTCGTGTTGTGTTGATGCGCAGGCAGACGCGTACAGAGGGACGAGCCCGGTCTGCAGCAGGGTGTGGCCGTGCCGAGTGCAGAGCAGCGGCGGCTCGGTTCGGTTCGGCCCGGCCCGGCGGGCCGCGCTGTTGTCGCGGACGTGAGCGCCCCCTGGCGGGTGGCCGGAGGCGGCGCGGCGTGTTGGACGTGTGGCTGGTGGCAGTGCACAATTTGCGAGTGGCTGGCGGTGCGGTGTGGTGTGGCGTGGCGGTTGGCGCGTCGGGCGGCGGAGAGGTATGTGTTGCGGGCGCCCTTTGCTGCGCTGCGTCGTTGCGTGTGCCGTACAGGGCGGGCGCTTGTCGACTGTGTGGGCGGTGTGGCGAATTGGCGTGAAAACGGCTGCCGAGAGGTGTGTGGTAGCGAGCCGGTCGGTGGTGTCAGTGCGAAGGGGAATGTGCGTGCGTGTTTGGCGGTGTCGGTGTGCTTTTTGCGGCGTGAGAGTGGGAATTAGTGGGGCCGGCTGTTGTGTTGGTTCCTTGTGTCTTGTGTCGCGTAGCTTGATGGCAACGTGGAAGGACGCCGGTTTCGTTTTCGTTTCGAGCCTTGCGTGTGGTTGTCGACGTTGACTGGTTGGCGTGTGCCGATGCACGTGCATGTGTGGGTCGCGAGTGCGTTTTTGGCTGGCTGTGTGTGTGTGTGTGTGTGTGTGTGTGTGTGTGTGTGTTTTGGGGGGGAAGGGGGAGGCGGTGGTGAAAGTGCAGTCGTCGGGTGGGGCTGGGGCTGTGCGTCGTGGCGGAAAGGTGGTAGGTTGCGGGAAGCGAGCCCGTCGTTGACGGTGTCGCGTGAGTTGTGAATCGAGTGGGGCGCGGGGCGCGGGGCGCGGGACAGGAGCAGCGTGCCGCTGCGTCGTGGTCGTCAGCAGAGGCTGTGCGTGTGCTTGTCCTTTTTGTGGGCGGTTCGGTTCGTGCGAGGCGTTTTTGTTTTGTGTTGCCCTAGTTGTTAGTTTATTTTGTTTGTGTTTGTTATTTTGAGACGACGACTGGTTGGTGGCGTGCGCGCGAAGTGGCGGTGTGCGCTTCCCGTGTCGTTTGTGTTGTTTGGTTTTTTTGTTTTTGTGTTTTTTTTTTTTTTTTTTTTTTTTTTTTTTTTTTTTTTTGCACTGGGCCCCGGTGGGTGGGTGCGTGTGTGTCGATTGCCGGCTGGCGAAAGGTGCGCCATCGGCGGGGTGGGTCGCCGGCACAAGTAGAGGCGGCGGCGTTGTTGTTGCTGTTGTTGTGTGGTGTTTGTTTTGTTCGGCTGTGTCGGCGAGCTGTGTTGCGGTGCGTGTGAATGGTGGTGCAAAAGTGCTGGCGTTGGGGCTGCGACTGCGACGGCGGCGAGCCGCGGGCGCGCCATTGATAGTGATGTTGTGAACAGCGGCTGTGTACGGTAGTGGTGTTGTTGTAGCACGACGTGCATCCGGGCCGGCGCGGAAAGCGCAGTTGCGGGCGGTTGCCCTTCGGTGCCAGCCATGTCGCGTGAGCGGCGGGTTGCTCTGGTGTCGACACGTGGTGCTCTGGGTTGTTGTGTGGTGCCCTTTGGCCGGTGGGGGTGGTTCGCGTGTGTCTCGTTCGCGCTCGGTGTCTGGTCGTGGTCGTGCTGCTCCCCCGTCTGTCGGCGGTTTCCGACGTCGTCTGTACGTTTTTGTTCGTTTGCGGCGTGCGTGCCGACGTCGTCCCGTCGCGACCTTTCAACCGAAAGTGTGGCGCCCGAAGGTGAACGAACGTAACCCTGACCTCGGCGCTTTACGCTGAGCCGAGCGAACCGAACCGAACCTAACCTGTGGTGTGGCGAGGTGAGCTCAGCCTGTGAGCCCCTAACGTCTACGTAAGGTAAGCTGTCCGGCTCACGCCTCACGTTTGAACGCTTTTTTAACCTACGTTTGACGCTTCTTAACCTAGCACTGACCCCTTAACCTAACGTGTAACCTAACCTAACCTAACCTCTGACGCCTGACGTGTTTGAATGCTTAACCTAAGTTTGACGCTTAACCTAACCCAAGTCCCCTTAACCTAACCCACGTCCACCTAACCTAACCTAACGTAGACGTGTAAACGTAATGTGTAACGCGTAACGTGTAAGGTCGGCTGTCGTGTGTGCTTGACGGCAGATTGGGTTGGTCTGTAGATTCGGATTGCGGTTTGCCTCGGTCGAGGGGTTGGGTCGGAAGCGGCGAGGGGCGGCGGCGCCTGTTGCGCAGGCGGCGTCCGTTTGCGGCGGGCAATTGGTGAGAAACGGCTGTGAATGTTGGCCGGCGAGAGGAGGAGGACGGCGCGCGATGTGGCCCGACGGCTGCGGGCCGATCGGGAAACGGCGGGAGGGCGACGGAAGGCGATGGGGCGGCGGAGGCGCGTTTGCACGGCCGTCATCGCCGCACGCCTCGGCTTGTGTGGCTGTGGCGCCGGCCGCGCTGGCCGGGCTGCCGCGGCGACGGTGTGGGAGTTTTGCCGAAGGTTTGGCCATTGTGGCGGGTCGTCGGCTGGGGCTGTGGGGGCGGCATTTGGGCGGGGGCGGCGATTCTCGGCGGGCCGACCCAGGCTGTAGCGCGCGGTAGCTGCAGTTTGGCCGTGGTTTGCGGCGCTGCCGTGGCGACTGGTTGGCGACTGTGGTGTGGCTGTGTGTAGCCCCATCCTCGGTGGTTTGAAAGGCGCGGGCGGTTGTGGCGCAGGTTTGGGGCTGCTCCGCACAGGCTGTCGGACGTTGGGCGGTAGCAAGCGCGGGAGGCGCGGCGCGGCGGCGCGCAGAGTGGCGGCCGCTCTCTCGGCCGTCCGCGCCCGCCCGCGACACTGGCTGGGCCTTGTGATTCTCTGCTCTGCTGCTGTGCTGTGCTTGCGTGCCTGCCGTCCCGCTCGCTCTCGCTGTGTGTTACGCGCGTCGTCGAAATGGCAGATCAGGCGGCTACGAACGAGACTGCTGCGGCACCCGCCGCCACCGGCACTACGAAGAAGGCCAAGTCTGCGTCGTCTGCGAAGAAGCCGCGCGCCAAGCCTGCGCACCCGCGCACCTCTGAGATGGTGACGGCCGCCATCAAGAGTCTGAAGGAGCGCGGCGGGTCGTCGCTGCAGGCGATCAAGAAGTACATAGCCGCGCACTACAAGCTGGACGCGGAGAAGCTGGCGCCGTTTATCAAGAAGTACCTCAAGTCGGCCGTCGTGGCGGGCGAGCTGGTGCAGACGAAGGGGAAGGGCGCGTCCGGCTCGTTCAAGCTTGCCGGCGCCGGCGGCGGCGGGGGGGCGGCCGAGGGCGGCAAGGCTCGTGCTGGCGGTGCCAAGAAGAAGCGCGCCGCTCCGGCCAGCAAGGAGAAGAAGGGCGCCCGTGCGGCCGGCGCAAAGAAGGCTGGTGGCGTGAAGGCGGCGACCGGTCGGAAGGCGGGCGCCGCCAAGAAGGCGTCTGCGGCGTCGGCCGCTCCCGCGGGTGCGAAGAAGGCGGCTGCGGCCAAGCCGGCCAAGGCCAAGTCGCCGTCGAAGGCGAAGAAGGCCGCCAAGGTTCCGACGAAGAAGCCGAAGGCGCCGCGCCCGAAGAAGGCGACGACGCCGTCTAAGGCGAAGGCTTCGCCCAAGAAGAAGAAGTAGAGTAGAGGAGAAAGAGATGGGAAAGGAAGGGTTTGGCGCTTGGCTCCGTCGTCCCCACCCCCCGTCGTCGTCTAGTGGCGCGCAAGAGACGCGCGGCCCAAAACGGCCCTTCTCAGGGCCATCAAAGCACGTCGGGGAAGGTTTTGATTGTCGTGTTGCGTTTGGTGTGGGGGTCTGTCTGTATGCCCGTGGGGATGCTGTTTGCGTGCCGCGGTGGTTGGATTGCGGGGGTCGGTGGCGGGTGTGGGCGGCGGTAGCGGTAAGCGGTGTTGTTGTTGTTGTCGTGGTTGATTGTCGCCGTGTTTGTGGCGGCGGCCGACGGTTGGTTTTCTGTCACGTTGTTGTTTTGTTTGAATACGTTGGTTGGCTTGCCTGCGTTCGTTCTTCTCGGATGTCTGTCGTCTTGTCGAGTCGTGTCTGGTCTTTGTTTTGTTCCTTTGTGTGTGTTATGTTTTGCAACGGGGGGCACGTTGAGATGTGGGAAGGAGTCGGCGGGGGATTTCGGTGGCGTGTAGAGCGAGCGAGCGCGCCTGCCTGGCCGTTGGCCGTCGGAGTGGAGTGCGGGTGTTTTTGTTTTTGTTTTCGAAACGAAAGCGGCGGCCGGCCAGCCACCCGTGCGGTGTGACGTCGGCCGTTGGGTATTGTGCGCCGGGGAGGGATGATGTGTGATTGTTGCGCGCTGCTAGCAGGCAGGCAGAGTGAGCGGGTGTGGCGGACGGACGGGAAGTGGTGGTTTTTGTTTTTGGGTTGCGGGGCGAGAGGCAGGCGACCGACAAAGGTTGCTCGCGACGGAGAGATGTTAGTGGCCCTGAAAAGGGCCGTTTTTGTTTGTGCGGTGCGGTGCCGCGGCGCGGTTTAGGCGCGCTCGCCGCGGATGCGGCGCGCGAGCTGGATGTCCTTGGGCATGATGGTGACGCGCTTGGCGTGGATTGCGCACAGGTTGGTGTCTTCGAAGAGGCCGACGAGGTAGGCCTCGCTGGCCTCCTGCAGGGCCATGACTGCGGAGCTCTGGAAGCGCAGGTCGGTCTTGAAGTCCTGGGCGATCTCGCGCACTAGGCGCTGGAATGGCAGCTTGCGGATGAGCAGCTCTGTGCTCTTCTGGTAGCGCCTGATTTCTCGCAGGGCGACGGTGCCCGGCCTGTAGCGGTGGGGCTTCTTGACGCCTCCGGTGGCGGGCGCGCTCTTCCTCGCCGCCTTGGTGGCGAGCTGTTTGCGCGGCGCCTTTCCGCCGGTGGACTTGCGGGCCGTTTGCTTTGTGCGGGCCATGGCGGTAGCGGTAGCGGAGCGGCGTGCGTGGAGGTTAGGTGCGGCGCGGCGTCCGGTGCTGCCTTGACAACGGGCCCGCGCGAACGAACGAACCTGCACAATGGACTGAGGAAGATATCCTCGACTGAGGGCGAAGTACTAGCGCAACAAGGCGCTTCACCTTCTGGCATGACGGTTTGGCTATCGAAATGTCATGGTGTTATTGTTCTGCTTGATTCTTTGTGCAATATTTTTTTTTTTTTTTTTTTTTTTTTTTTTTTTTTTTTTTTTTTTTTTTATATTAAAAGAAAGAGGAAAGGATAGTAAGAGAGACAGTGAGAGAAAAGGAAAACGAACGGCCCAATTGACTGGCCGGGAATTACGTTTAGTTACAGAAGAAAGGACAGAAGGAGGAATAGTGAGAGTGAGTGAAAGCGAACGGCCATTATCCTGGCCTCTTCTGCTTCGTAGCGGCGACGCGATGGCGGCGGCAGGCATTCTTGTCATGGCGAATTGGGGGGAGGGGGAAAGAGAAAGAAGTCAGAGGGTGACAGTTGAAGAAGTGGAAAAAAGAAGGGCCTATCATGATTAGGCCAACATTGGGGGTAGTGTGGGGGGAAGGGGGAGGCGTGTTGGGGGAGCGAATGACATGGCATGTGGGGGGGAATAATCGATGACGTGAGGGAGGTAGTCGGCATGAGATGAGGGGCCTGGTGCAGGCGAGGTCACGGGGGGCGAAATAAAAGGTCGGGCCATCGAGTGGTGGCTAGTCGGTGAACACGGGTGCCCAGGGAAAGGATTAAGGGATTAGGAGAGTGACGAGTTTTGTGGTAAAAGGAGTGGGCGGCGGAGAGGATGCGGGTACGAAGGAGCGGCACTTCAGCCAGGAGGTGGAGCTCGCGGGTTGGGAAGTCGAAGGGGAGGCGGAGGGCACGCCGGAGAGCCCGGTTCTGGACGGTTTGGAGTCGGCGGAGGTGGGTGGGGGCAGCATTGCCCCACACCACCACCGCGTATTCAAGGATGGGGCGAACAAGGGAGGTGTACAGTCTAACAGCAAGGTGCGTGGGGAGGGAAGAGGTTGGGTTGATGAGAGGGTAGAGCAGGCATAGCCGCCCCATTGCCTTACGACGCACCTCGTCGATGTGGGGGCGCCAGGTTAGGCGTTGGTCCAGGGTAACACCCAAGTACTTTGCAGTACGAGTCCAGGGGACTGGGGTACCAAGGACCGCCACCTGAGGGAGCCGAACGGGAATACGGCGTCGGCAGATGATAAGGGCTTGGGTCTTGGAGGGATTAAATGCCAGACGCCAGGTCCTAGCCCAGTCGGTTAGGGAATCTGTAGCCCCCTGGAGCCGCTGTTGAAGAACTGCCGCACTCCGAGAACGAGAGAAGAGTGCAGTGTCATCTGCGTAGAGAGCTAAATGTACCCTCGGCGCAGAGGGCAGATCAGCTGTGAAGAGGGAGTAGAGTAGCGGCCCAAGTACGCTGCCCTGTGGTACTCCTGCCCTGATGCGTCGTCGCGTGGATTTCCCGTCAGGGATCCTAACATGGAAGGTGCGACCTTCCAGGTATGTGGCTATTAGCCGTACATGGGACACTGGGAAGCCAAGGGAGAATAATTTGTAGAGCAGCCCTTCGTGCCAGACCGAGTCAAACGCCCTGGACACGTCGAGGAGTATGGCCCCGAAGTACTCCCTACGTTCAATGGCGTCCAGTGCCTCTTCTACTAGGCGCAGGAGTTGGTGAGTGGTGGCGTGGCCCTGCCTGAAGCCAAACTGCTCATCAGGGAGGACTCGTTCTCGGGCAATGTGGATGAGCAGTCGTTTAAGGTACAGCCTCTCGAACACCTTGGAGATGGCGGGCAAGAGGCTGATGGGGCGGTAGCTGGCAGGGGAACGAAGATCCTTCCCAGCCTTGGGTATGGCGACCACTTCAGCGTGTTTCCAGGCAGAGGGATATTGCCTGGTTGTGAGGATGTTGTTGAATGTGGCCGTCAGGATGGGAATAGAAGCTGGGGGTAATTGCTTGAGGAGGGCATTCGTCAGCTTATCGGGGCCGCCAGCTTTCTTGGATTTGAGGTACCGCAATTGCAGTGCAACCTCCTCTTCGTTAATGGGGGTGATTTCATCCTCAGGGTCCTGGACGGCAAGGAATTGAGGGAGGCGTGCCGTGACCAGGCGAATATGGTCGGGGTCAATGGGGTCATTGACCGGGGTGAAGTTGCGCGCGAAGACATCAGCCAAGGCGTTAGCCTTGGCGTCTGGTTCGGACACAAAGTCATTGCCGACCTGTAGGGGGGGGATCCGTTGCCCTCGTCTCAAAAGGCTTTTTGTGAGCCGCCAAGCAGACGGGTCACGCAGGTCAATGGCAGAGATTTTGTTCTCCCAAGCCTGATTGCGGTGGTCTTGCACCGCAGCCTTGATTTGGCGCTGTAATCTATTGATGAGGCGCTTGGTTGCCGGATTCCGAGTGAGCTGCCATTCACGGGTGGTCCGGTTTTTCTCTGTGATGAGAGCAAGGATGTGGGGGGGGAGCGGACGCAGATGATCCGGGGGCCGGTGCGGACGGGGAGGGGTCGCTGCTGTTGCAGCATCTAGCACAACGGTGGTGAGGTGGATGAGGGTACGATCTGCGTCCGTGTGATCGGCAGCAGGTAGTGTGGGTAGGGCTGCTTCGACCCGTCTCTGGTAGGACTGCCAGTCAATACCGCGGATGTCTAGGCCTTCCCTCGGCACGGTCGATGTTCCAGCGAGATCGATGGAACAGATGACCGGTCGGTGATCGGAGGCTAGAGCGATGCGGGTGGCTGCAGTGATGGGGGGGGGTAGACCTTTCACCACTGCGATGTCTAGGACATCTGGGGCACGTCCACCAGAAGGGTAAATGGTGGGGTCGTGCGGGCCGATGGTGCGGGCATGATGCCGCTCTGCGACCCGGAGGAGTCGACGACCGGATGTGTTGGTTAACCTACTGTTCCAGGCAGCATGTTTGGCATTGAAGTCACCGCCAACGAAGACGTCGTTGCCGAGCGACAGCAATGCTTCATAGTCCGGTGTTTCGAGAAGGCCTCGTGGTGGCCTGTAGAGAGCCACGAACGTAATGGGACCCCTCACCGTGTGGACGACAATGCCAGTGGCTTCCACAGTGTGAAGTGGGGGGAGGGGAATAGGGTGGTGGCGGAGGGAGTTACGCACGTACACCGCCGTGCCACCATAGGCGGCGGGCCTGTCTGTCCGGTAGCAGGAGTAGTTTGCTACACGGACAAAAACACCGGGTTTGAGGTGCGTCTCAGCAACAAGGCAAACATCAACCCTCTCATCCAGGAGGAACTGTCGGAACTCGCCCTGTTGTTTGTGGAGACCGTTGGCATTCCAGATCATGGTTGTCAATCCGTGATGTCTAACAGCCATGACTGGTTGGAATGGGAGCGGGAGGGGCGATGGGGGACATGGATTGGGAGAGGGCGGTGGCAAGTTGGTGTGGGAGGGATTGGAGGAGGGAGGTGAAGGTGGCGGAAATGGCTGAGGTCAGTGCCTCAACAACAGTGGCGATGAGGTCACCAAGGGGGGTGGGAACAGAGGAAGGGGTGGGGACAGGGTGCTGTTGAGAGTGTACCGGGGTGGGAGAGGGGGAGGCAGTGCTTAACGCCTGCCGGGGGGATGGGGAAGGAACAGCGGAGCGTGACACCCGCTGGGAGGAGGGGGAAGCAGTGCTTGACACCTGCTGGGTGGGGAGGGGAGGGAAGGCTGTTGGAGGGGGTACGATGGGGAGGGAGAGGAGCGGGGGTGGGTAGGAGCCCAGAGGGGCGGGATGGGAACGAGACGCAAGGTGGGGGTGGGCCCGCGACGCCGAGCCGACCAACGCACCAGAGTAACTGGTGTCCGGGCGGACCGCCGCCGATGTCCCTGCAAACCGTTTCTGGCTTGCCTTGAAAGACTTAATTCTGGGGCAGCCCATATAACTGCCAGTGTGATTCCCGCCACAGCGGGCGCAGGTGGGGGGGACGTCTCGGGGTTTAGAGCACTCCGAGGAGGCGTGACCTCCAGCACACTTTACGCAACGCACCTCGCGGGTGCAGTCACCCGCGAAGTGCGCCAATCCCTGGCAGCGGTAGCAGACCAGGGTCATCCTCCTGGAGCGCGGCTTCTCCATCGTCACGCTAACGTGATCGAGGAGCGAGAGGGTGAGGAGGGGGTGGTTCTCCGGCGTGTCAGGAGCGGAGACGAAAAAGAGAGGGGTGGGGCGTCGGGTTCGAGGGGAGATGATCCGGGATATAACTGTAGGGGTAATGTTCAAAGACGCAAGCGCCGTCCGCAGGTCATCATCAGAATACTCCATAGGGAGCCCCCTGACAACAACCCTGATGCGGCGGGCCCGTTTAGGAGGGGTGGAGAAACCGACGTTGAACTTGCTTAGGATAATAAGGGACTTAGCAAGGTCAGCGGGGGACTGTACAAACAGGCGATAGTCATCATTACCCATCCATTTGATACGGAAGGGGAAGTCAGTGTGAGTAGTGAGGAGATCTAAAAGCACCTTGAAGGGCCCCTTGTGTTGGATGGATATGGGTGGGGGGGCAGGAGGGGTGGCCGACGGTGGTGGGGGCGGGGGAGGGGGTGGGGCGTCCGCGGCACCATCAATAGCCTCGAACGCGTTGCTGACGGGCACGTCCGACAAGGACGTGGTGATCTGGCGACGAGGTGCCGTTTTGCGCGGCACCTGGAAGCCCTCCGCGTCAATAACGGCCTTCTTCTTCTTGGTGTGCCCGCGGTCAGCGGGCGGAGGGGCCTCGGAGTCCGATGAGGAGGCTAACTGCCGCTTCCGGCGCTCAGCGACCGGGCGCCGATGGTCGTCGTCGAACTCCATCCCGCCCCCGGTATCGCTGTCGGCGGCCGCGGCAGTCATGTTGGGGTAGAGGGCGGTCTGACGCCGGACAGGGTCGACCTGGTGGCCCTCTTCCTCTGCAGCGTCACGGAGAGCGGTGAGGCGTTCCTCCAGGCCCTCCGCGATGTCACTGTCATCCATGAAGCAGCCAAGGGAATCGCAGTCCGACTCCTCAGGGACATTGACCGCATCAGAAATGTCCGGCATGTCGAGGGCGGACGAGGGACGAAGGAAATCCTGACTTTGCCTCGGCGCGCGCGGGCTGGTCCCACGTGAAGGGGGCCCTGACGCGCCATGTGCCCTATCTAACCGCCTAAGGGCGGCGGTATCGATTTCTGAATCGATACCACATCGCCCTGAAGAATCTGCAGAAAAGGACGGCGTCGGCGGTAAGCCGCCCGCGGAGGAGACAGTACTTCCAGGCGGAGAATCCAATGAATGAGCCATCTCAGGGTCCGGGTCAATTGGCCGGGTTGTCGTAGGTGGGGGGCCGGATGGGGCCGCCGACGAAGCTAGCTCCGCCAGGCGGCGATCCGCCACACCCTCAGCTCCAGAACACACAACATTCGCAAGAGACATCGCAGCTCGGAATGGGGGGGCCCGCGCGCCTCCGTGCTGCGCTTATATGCCCTCGGTTGCGCGTGGTGGGGGGAGGGCGGGCCAGAGTCTATATAGGGGGGCGGCGGGCGCGCTGGGCGCAGACCGTAGCCGACTCTCCAGCCGCTGCAGCTGCTGTTTGTGCACGTTTTGCTTTGCCCGAGGAAGGAAGGATGACAGGCCGCGGCAAGGGAGGAAAGGGGCTCGGCAAGGGTGGCGCCAAGCGGCACCGCAAGGTGTTGCGCGACAACATCCAGGGCATCACGAAGCCCGCCATCCGCCGCCTGGCTCGCAGGGGCGGCGTGAAGCGCATCTCTGGTCTGATCTACGAGGAGACCCGCGGGGTGCTGAAGGTGTTCCTGGAGAACGTGATCCGCGACGCGGTGACGTACACTGAGCACGCCAAGCGCAAGACTGTGACGGCCATGGACGTGGTGTACGCCCTGAAGAGGCAGGGGCGCACCCTGTACGGTTTCGGCGGTTAGGCTGCGTCGCAGCGGGCGCTGGCCTTCCCGCGGCCGTGCTTGTGGGTGGGAGAGACTAGAAAACGGCCCTTTTCAGGGCCACCACACTGTTCGGAAGTTGAAAAGTGCGAAAGAGTCTGTGTTGTTGCTGCGTGTGTGCGCTGTGTTGTTTGTTTGTTTCTCTCTCTCTTTCTTTCTTTCCGTTTGTGAGCGACGTGATGTGACTGGGAGGGGAGAAGGAAAGGAAACGTGTCATGTGGCTGGCTGTGTGTGGAGCTGCTTCGTTTGTGTGTCTTTGTATCGATCGCGACGGAGATGGCGGGCTGTGTGTTGTTGTGCGAGAGGCGGTGATTATTTGCTTGCGTGGTTTGGCTCTGTGTGTTTGCGGCGGCGTTGGGGTTTCCGAGGCAAGGCGGCCGGATCAGCTGTTTCGTTCGTGTCGACGGCCGTTGCGCGCGGGAGTGGAGGGCGGTGTGTCGACACGCCTCCCTTTAACAATGGTCATTATTGCTGCCGTTGTCGTTTGGAAGGCGACTGCGACCGTGCAAAATGTGTGTGTGTGTGTGTGTTGGGCCACACGGGCTGTGTGGACGACAAGATGGCGGACGTGCGCCGGCGGCGGCTGTGCTGTGAAAGTGCAAAGTTAAAAAACAAAACAAGGTGCGGCGAGGACGACTGAAATTTTGCTTTGGACGTAGGTTTGTGTGGTGGCCCTGAAAAGGGCCGATTGTTGTGGGCCGAGCCGGCAAAGCGCGTTGCGTGCAGGGGAGCACGCGGCGGCTGCGATTGCCTGGCCTCCTTTAGGCCTTCTTCTCGGTCTTCTTTGGCAGCAGGACGGCCTGGATGTTGGGCAGGACACCACCCTGTGCGATGGTGACGCCCGACAGGAGCTTGTTGAGCTCCTCGTCGTTGCGGATGGCAAGCTGCAGGTGGCGCGGGATGATGCGCGTCTTCTTGTTGTCGCGGGCCGCGTTTCCGGCCAGCTCGAGCACCTCAGCCGCGAGGTACTCCATGACGGCGGCGAGGTAGACGGGCGCCCCGGCGCCGACGCGCTCTGCGTAGTTTCCCTTGCGCAGGAGGCGGTGGATTCTGCCGACCGGGAACTGGAGCCCAGCCCTGCTTGAGCGGGACTTTGACTTGCCCTTGACTTTGCCTCCCTTTCCGCGTCCGGACATGGCGATGGGCTAGCGACGGTGCACACGAAACGGAAACGAAAACGACCGGTGCGAGCGGCAGCGAGTC
Source organism: Schistocerca americana (assembly GCF_021461395.2). NCBI lineage: Eukaryota > Metazoa > Arthropoda > Insecta > Orthoptera > Acrididae > Schistocerca > Schistocerca americana. Next base: position 394,127 of record NW_025725372.1, read on the forward strand.
GAGCAGCGGAGTGCGTGCCGGCGCAGCCGGGGTGGGGGTGCTTTATGGGCTCGGGTGCGGCGGCCGGTTGCGCGCGCGCCCCATTGGTCGGCGGCCGCAACAGGGCGAGCTGGTAAAGGTGCGGCGGCGGCTGGCGGCGGGTGCCACTGTGTGGGGAGACGCTGACTAGAGCGGAGCGCTTGGTACTGGTGTTGCTGCTGCCGTACGTTGGTTCGAGATGCCGCCCAAGACTAGCGGGAAGGCCGCCAAGAAGGCTGGCAAGGCGCAGAAGAACATTTCGAAGGGCGACAAGAAGAAGAAGCGCAAGAGGAAGGAGAGCTATGCCATCTACATCTACAAGGTGCTGAAGCAGGTGCACCCTGACACGGGCATCTCGTCGAAGGCGATGAGCATCATGAACAGCTTCGTGAACGACATTTTCGAGCGCATTGCGGCCGAGGCTTCTCGGCTGGCGCACTACAACAAGCGCTCGACCATCACGTCCCGCGAGATCCAGACCGCTGTGCGGCTGTTGCTGCCTGGCGAGCTGGCCAAGCACGCCGTGAGCGAGGGCACGAAGGCGGTGACCAAGTACACGAGCTCCAAGTAAGGAGGTGGCTCTGGAATGGAAGGAAGGATGGAGAAGGCTCCTCCGTTGCGAGAGCGGCAAAACGGCCCTTTTCAGGGCCACCAACTTGCCTTTTGCGGGAAGGGCGGAATTGTTGTTGTTGTTTGTGTGGACGGCTGTGATGTATGTGTGCATTTTGATTGTGGGTGGGGGGGCGCGTCAAAGCGTGTTGCGCGGGGTACGGCCACGAGGTTGGTCGCCGTGGCGTGGAATGGTGGCACGCCTCGTTGGCGTGGTTTTTGACCCATTGGTGTTGTTGGTGTGTGTGTGTGTGTTACCCGTCTGCGAGGGGGGACTGTGCGATCGGCGACTTTTGTGTCACCGTAACGACGGCCGTTTGCGGGTTTGTTTTTTTGCACATCATACATGGCGAGGGTGAAATGTGAAATGTTTTTGTTTGGTTGTTTTTTTTTTTTTTTGCCGCCCACTATTCCCTTTGCTGTACGCCGAGTTTGACAATGGTGCGACGTAACTGCAGCGTGGAGGTGTGTGAGTGACGTTGAAATGAACGTGCCATTAAGACGCATTGTTGTTGTATTGTACTGTACGTGTACGGCGAACACGCACGATGATGTACCATTCGACTCTGATGTTTGATAGCCGTGTCTGACTGATTGCGTACGACGCACGCACACCGATGTCGTCATTCAAGATGCACGCGTGTCCAGTGCAGTACAGTAAGCGCGACGCTAGACGACGACGGCGGCGGCGGCGGCGGCGGCGGCGGTCGTTTGTTTGGCGAATGTCTGTACACGTGTTTGTCTGTGTCCATCCGGTGCGTATTTGTTTGTTTGAAAGTGTTTTGTGTGTCGGTGACGTGGTCCGATCCGTCGCCCCCTGAGTAACTGTCGATCGGCGCGATAGACGGGCGTCACGCAACTGAACCGAAGTCTTGGGCACACCCGTCATACTGTTGTACACCGTCGCGCTGAGAACGGTAACGAAAGGTTGACTTTGATCGGTCGAATGTCTGGGCAGAACGTGAGGAATGAGGCAAGAGTGCAAGGAGGGGGGGCAAAAGAGAGAGGAAGGGAAAAAGGGGAGAAACGCATTCGTAGAGCAACGGAACGTTCCCGTGTCGGAGGCGTATTGGAGCCGCACTGAAATGCGTTTAACGGCGGCGCGGCTGCAAGTGTCTGCCGTGGTGAACGTTACCTTTGACGGCTGCATTGGGCTTTGCCTTTGCTTTTGCTTTCGCTTTCGCTTTCCCGGATGTACGTAACGTTTGTTGATATGGTTCTGAGGAAGAGTGTATGACAGTGCCGTGCCGTCCATGTTCGTGTGCCCTCCCATTGTGTGTATGCTATTGTCTGTGTACGTGAATGATGTATGTAGGTGTTAGTGGACATGTTTTACCATTGGGGGGAAATGGATCGTCGATAGTTGCCGTCACTCTGTCACGGTCGAGATGACGCACCCTCCGTACAGAAAGGTGTCGAGAAAGTGAGTGTGTGTGTGCGTGCGTCCGTGAATTGGCAGTGTTTGGAGGTGGGCGTGCCCTGCATGTGGCCCGGAAGGCTGTTCGTTAGGCGGTAGTGTTGTGTGGACAGGGGAGGGGCATGCGTAACGCTGCTGGCATGGCATTTCGGGAGATGGGAGGGGGCAAACGAGGAGCGGCGGCCAAAGACGGGACGGGGAGGGGCGCGGTGTGGGTGGCTTGCGCCTGTGCTCGGCGTTGTGGTTTGTGCAAAAGAGGAGGAGAAAAACAATGTGAGTTGCCAGGGAGGGGAGCGGTGTTGTGTTGTGGTTGTCGTGGTGTAGCCGCAGACGCGGCTGTCAGTGAACGTGGCGAGACGGACGGATGCGCGGAGGGGCGGGGGCGGCGCATTTCGCCGGTGCCGTGCCATGCCTGAAAGCCGCGTGGTCGCTGTGTTGTTGGTGGCGTGGGGGCGAGGAGAGTACCGTACGGGTGTGCTTGTGCGCCGGAAATGGCACACTGCGCCCGCCCGTCTTGGAGGCTGATGGCTGTGGTGTGGAAATGGGGCGCGGTGATGTTGAAGCAGTTGAAGAACAGAAAAGAAACCAAGAAAACGGAAGGCGTGATGCGGCGGTGGTGGTGAGAGCGGGAAAAACAAAACAAAAAAAAAAGAAGGAAAAACAACGAGAAAACAAAAAGTCTATCAATATTAAAATGGAAATGGACCCAGGTATAACCTCCCTGCACAAATAGCAGAGAGTCCGATGATAATAAAAATGTGCCAGAATGTTAACGTCCCTACAAAACAAACCCAACGATAATATTAATGAAAGAGTGAACCGTATGTAACATTGCAACAGACATAATGAAACCTGATAAATTGTATAAGGGCAGCAGCGTTGACCTTTGGCCCTGTATTCAGAATAAAAAGAGCCAAAGATCGTTACCCCAATGAAAAAGACACTGAAACACGTATGTAACATAGTAGCGATGGCGAGACATTGTAGCATCTGTGACCAGAGAGTTTGCGCTGGACTGCGCGAGTGTTGCGAGCGGTTCTCAGTCAGTCAGTAGTCGTTGCGAGTCCGTAGCTATGTGTAGTTGAGGGCTGTACTCTGTCAGTAGTCGTCGCGTGCAGTACGCTAATAGTCGTCATGCAGAGCGGTCGGTCAGTAGTAGCAGCCGAGCGCGGTTGTGTGATGTAGGCGGTCGGCAACACTGGTCAAGATGGTGAATAAGGTATACTGTTAATTAATATAATCATTAGATAATGAAAAATTGTATTTATTGTAATTATTCTCCAACAAGTTCCCCAATAATAATTTTTATTTCAAAAGCATTTTTCAAACATTTAATTGTTTATTGAACTAAAGAGTTCGTTGCACTTCACATTTCATTCCACTTCTTTGAAGAAAAATGTCACTAAAATCACAAAAAAAGAGAATATTATTATTTGCAATGCAGTTCCTCCAAGCGCTGCGCAACAACCAGAGCAGAAATGTGACATCCATTTATTCGGAGGTAAGACTTTAATTCTGATTGTTTTGCACAGGGCCAAAGACCGATATTTCGGTTTAATTGAAGTTTCTTGTCACTGAACGGACTTTTTTAAATGTTGTGTGAAGACTTTATATTTGAGTCAGATTGCGAATTTCACATTTTTGTTGCCATTTTCAATACCTCTCATTGTGGGCGAGGTTACAATTAGCGCAATGTCCATTAGCATCCGTAAATAACATTGTCCATTATTTTAAATTTTGCTGGGAGGTTACAACACACACACACACACACAAAAAAAAAAAAAAAAAAAAAAAAACAAAAAAAAACAAAAAAATTGCATTTATATCCGCTCCTCAATTGTAGATACCCCTTACACAGCTGTGTGCAATGAATGAGTGCTGGCTGGTAATTAATTGCACTCCTTGGAGGGAAATGCCATAGGAAGTAGTCTTTAAAAAGTGAATGTTTTTCGTTAAGAGACAAAAGTTACTTTAGAAAAAAAGTAATAGTGGGGCTTTTGTTGTTGAACAAAATAAGTACAATGAACATACGTTATCAGATTTGCGCAATGCAGCGTCACACCACCTTTTGATTATAACACAATAGACTATACATCGTCCCGAACCGTGACCAGAGTCGCGAGACGAGCAGAGCACGCCGCCGACGCCCGCTCAGTACAACCGTCCACCCGCTACTACTGTCGACCGACTACTACCTCTCCCGACTCGCGCTACAATATATATATAACAACTGTTCCTGGCGACCCGGCGCGTGCCACTACTGTCGTCTGGCGCGGTCCAAGCGCCGACTAGCAGCGATAAAGAACTCTCTGGTCAGACAGAGATGCTGTCATGCCTCGCCATCGCTCTGGTAATGAATACATACGTGTTGCAGCGTGCGTACCACCGGAACACGCAGTGGCGGAGCCAAAGACTGTGTTGTCGAGGTCGAGTGCGAGCGGGAAGAGAGGCAGCGTCGGCACGGAGATGCAAGCGAGCGCGAGACGCACGGGGGCTGCGGCGTGGCGCGTTTGCGGTCGGCGCCTTTGGTGGCAACGGCCGGGACAAGCAGCGGTGTATGGTGTGGTGCGGGGCGGACAGGGGCGGCGGTGGACGGGGAGGAGGCGGCGCGACGACGGCATGGGGGCGAAAACGGGACGGGGGACGGCGGATGTTGAGAGGCGTCACGCGCGGACAGGACACAGACACAGAGACACACAGATTGGAAAGGGAGGGTGCGCGGTAGTAGTTGGGAATGTGCGTACCGTGCGGGATGGGAGTGGGCGAGGAACACGGTCGTGGCCCCTGTTTTGGGTGCGTGTGATGACGTCGGTGTGTTGTGGGAAGGGAAGGTGCTGTGGCGGCGGCGCGTAATGGGCGTAGGCCGAAAAGAGAAAGGAACGTGGGCAGTGTGTTGGCAAGCGTCGGTTCGACTGCGACGTTGATGGGCAGGGCAGGGCAGGGCAGGGCAGGGCAGGGCAAGGTTAATGGTGGTAGGAGTAGGCGTGTGGGCGCAAAAAAATCTGCCGCTGCAGCGCGGTGCCGTAACCGCCATGGCGGGAAGGAGAGAGGGCCAAAGAAAGAAAGAAAGAAAGAAGAAAACAAAAAAAAAAAAAAAAAAGGAGGGGGGGGCGAAAGTGGAGAGGCGGTGGTGTGAGAAGGGCGGGGGCGGAAGGAAGGCAGGAAGGACAAGAGGCGAGGCGACGGCTTGCTTTGTGTATCGGTCGGTCTCTGGCTATGCTTCGTTTTCTGCAGCAGGGTCGGTGCGCGGCGTGGCTCGCGGCAGTGGGAACGCCTGGTGGCTGGACGGCCAGCAATGCGGTTGGATGGGCGGCCACAGCACCGCACCTGTGCCCGAGGAGGAGACGCTGGCGGCGGGCCCTGAGGTGAGGCCGGCTCGGCTGGGGCTGTGGATGTGTAGGTGTGCGCCGCTGCTGCAACAACGAGTAAAACGCGAGAAGAAGGGATGGCGGTAGAGAGAGAAAAAAAAAAAACAAAAGGTCGTGTTGTGTTGATGCGCAGGCAGACGCGTACAGAGGGACGAGCCCGGTCTGCAGCAGGGTGTGGCCGTGCCGAGTGCAGAGCAGCGGCGGCTCGGTTCGGTTCGGCCCGGCCCGGCGGGCCGCGCTGTTGTCGCGGACGTGAGCGCCCCCTGGCGGGTGGCCGGAGGCGGCGCGGCGTGTTGGACGTGTGGCTGGTGGCAGTGCACAATTTGCGAGTGGCTGGCGGTGCGGTGTGGTGTGGCGTGGCGGTTGGCGCGTCGGGCGGCGGAGAGGTATGTGTTGCGGGCGCCCTTTGCTGCGCTGCGTCGTTGCGTGTGCCGTACAGGGCGGGCGCTTGTCGACTGTGTGGGCGGTGTGGCGAATTGGCGTGAAAACGGCTGCCGAGAGGTGTGTGGTAGCGAGCCGGTCGGTGGTGTCAGTGCGAAGGGGAATGTGCGTGCGTGTTTGGCGGTGTCGGTGTGCTTTTTGCGGCGTGAGAGTGGGAATTAGTGGGGCCGGCTGTTGTGTTGGTTCCTTGTGTCTTGTGTCGCGTAGCTTGATGGCAACGTGGAAGGACGCCGGTTTCGTTTTCGTTTCGAGCCTTGCGTGTGGTTGTCGACGTTGACTGGTTGGCGTGTGCCGATGCACGTGCATGTGTGGGTCGCGAGTGCGTTTTTGGCTGGCTGTGTGTGTGTGTGTGTGTGTGTGTGTGTGTGTGTGTGTGTGTGTTTTGGGGGGGAAGGGGGAGGCGGTGGTGAAAGTGCAGTCGTCGGGTGGGGCTGGGGCTGTGCGTCGTGGCGGAAAGGTGGTAGGTTGCGGGAAGCGAGCCCGTCGTTGACGGTGTCGCGTGAGTTGTGAATCGAGTGGGGCGCGGGGCGCGGGGCGCGGGACAGGAGCAGCGTGCCGCTGCGTCGTGGTCGTCAGCAGAGGCTGTGCGTGTGCTTGTCCTTTTTGTGGGCGGTTCGGTTCGTGCGAGGCGTTTTTGTTTTGTGTTGCCCTAGTTGTTAGTTTATTTTGTTTGTGTTTGTTATTTTGAGACGACGACTGGTTGGTGGCGTGCGCGCGAAGTGGCGGTGTGCGCTTCCCGTGTCGTTTGTGTTGTTTGGTTTTTTTGTTTTTGTGTGTTTTTTTTTTTTTTTTTTTTTTTTTTTTTTTTTGCACTGGGCCCCGGTGGGTGGGTGCGTGTGTGTCGATTGCCGGCTGGCGAAAGGTGCGCCATCGGCGGGGTGGGTCGCCGGCACAAGTAGAGGCGGCGGCGTTGTTGTTGCTGTTGTTGTGTGGTGTTTGTTTTGTTCGGCTGTGTCGGCGAGCTGTGTTGCGGTGCGTGTGAATGGTGGTGCAAAAGTGCTGGCGTTGGGGCTGCGACTGCGACGGCGGCGAGCCGCGGGCGCGCCATTGATAGTGATGTTGTGAACAGCGGCTGTGTACGGTAGTGGTGTTGTTGTAGCACGACGTGCATCCGGGCCGGCGCGGAAAGCGCAGTTGCGGGCGGTTGCCCTTCGGTGCCAGCCATGTCGCGTGAGCGGCGGGTTGCTCTGGTGTCGACACGTGGTGCTCTGGGTTGTTGTGTGGTGCCCTTTGGCCGGTGGGGGTGGTTCGCGTGTGTCTCGTTCGCGCTCGGTGTCTGGTCGTGGTCGTGCTGCTCCCCCGTCTGTCGGCGGTTTCCGACGTCGTCTGTACGTTTTTGTTCGTTTGCGGCGTGCGTGCCGACGTCGTCCCGTCGCGACCTTTCAACCGAAAGTGTGGCGCCCGAAGGTGAACGAACGTAACCCTGACCTCGGCGCTTTACGCTGAGCCGAGCGAACCGAACCGAACCTAACCTGTGGTGTGGCGAGGTGAGCTCAGCCTGTGAGCCCCTAACGTCTACGTAAGGTAAGCTGTCCGGCTCACGCCTCACGTTTGAACGCTTTTTTAACCTACGTTTGACGCTTCTTAACCTAGCACTGACCCCTTAACCTAACGTGTAACCTAACCTAACCTAACCTCTGACGCCTGACGTGTTTGAATGCTTAACCTAAGTTTGACGCTTAACCTAACCCAAGTCCCCTTAACCTAACCCACGTCCACCTAACCTAACCTAACGTAGACGTGTAAACGTAATGTGTAACGCGTAACGTGTAAGGTCGGCTGTCGTGTGTGCTTGACGGCAGATTGGGTTGGTCTGTAGATTCGGATTGCGGTTTGCCTCGGTCGAGGGGTTGGGTCGGAAGCGGCGAGGGGCGGCGGCGCCTGTTGCGCAGGCGGCGTCCGTTTGCGGCGGGCAATTGGTGAGAAACGGCTGTGAATGTTGGCCGGCGAGAGGAGGAGGACGGCGCGCGATGTGGCCCGACGGCTGCGGGCCGATCGGGAAACGGCGGGAGGGCGACGGAAGGCGATGGGGCGGCGGAGGCGCGTTTGCACGGCCGTCATCGCCGCACGCCTCGGCTTGTGTGGCTGTGGCGCCGGCCGCGCTGGCCGGGCTGCCGCGGCGACGGTGTGGGAGTTTTGCCGAAGGTTTGGCCATTGTGGCGGGTCGTCGGCTGGGGCTGTGGGGGCGGCATTTGGGCGGGGGCGGCGATTCTCGGCGGGCCGACCCAGGCTGTAGCGCGCGGTAGCTGCAGTTTGGCCGTGGTTTGCGGCGCTGCCGTGGCGACTGGTTGGCGACTGTGGTGTGGCTGTGTGTAGCCCCATCCTCGGTGGTTTGAAAGGCGCGGGCGGTTGTGGCGCAGGTTTGGGGCTGCTCCGCACAGGCTGTCGGACGTTGGGCGGTAGCAAGCGCGGGAGGCGCGGCGCGGCGGCGCGCAGAGTGGCGGCCGCTCTCTCGGCCGTCCGCGCCCGCCCGCGACACTGGCTGGGCCTTGTGATTCTCTGCTCTGCTGCTGTGCTGTGCTTGCGTGCCTGCCGTCCCGCTCGCTCTCGCTGTGTGTTACGCGCGTCGTCGAAATGGCAGATCAGGCGGCTACGAACGAGACTGCTGCGGCACCCGCCGCCACCGGCACTACGAAGAAGGCCAAGTCTGCGTCGTCTGCGAAGAAGCCGCGCGCCAAGCCTGCGCACCCGCGCACCTCTGAGATGGTGACGGCCGCCATCAAGAGTCTGAAGGAGCGCGGCGGGTCGTCGCTGCAGGCGATCAAGAAGTACATAGCCGCGCACTACAAGCTGGACGCGGAGAAGCTGGCGCCGTTTATCAAGAAGTACCTCAAGTCGGCCGTCGTGGCGGGCGAGCTGGTGCAGACGAAGGGGAAGGGCGCGTCCGGCTCGTTCAAGCTTGCCGGCGCCGGCGGCGGCGGGGGGGCGGCCGAGGGCGGCAAGGCTCGTGCTGGCGGTGCCAAGAAGAAGCGCGCCGCTCCGGCCAGCAAGGAGAAGAAGGGCGCCCGTGCGGCCGGCGCAAAGAAGGCTGGTGGCGTGAAGGCGGCGACCGGTCGGAAGGCGGGCGCCGCCAAGAAGGCGTCTGCGGCGTCGGCCGCTCCCGCGGGTGCGAAGAAGGCGGCTGCGGCCAAGCCGGCCAAGGCCAAGTCGCCGTCGAAGGCGAAGAAGGCCGCCAAGGTTCCGACGAAGAAGCCGAAGGCGCCGCGCCCGAAGAAGGCGACGACGCCGTCTAAGGCGAAGGCTTCGCCCAAGAAGAAGAAGTAGAGTAGAGGAGAAAGAGATGGGAAAGGAAGGGTTTGGCGCTTGGCTCCGTCGTCCCCACCCCCCGTCGTCGTCTAGTGGCGCGCAAGAGACGCGCGGCCCAAAACGGCCCTTCTCAGGGCCATCAAAGCACGTCGGGGAAGGTTTTGATTGTCGTGTTGCGTTTGGTGTGGGGGTCTGTCTGTATGCCCGTGGGGATGCTGTTTGCGTGCCGCGGTGGTTGGATTGCGGGGGTCGGTGGCGGGTGTGGGCGGCGGTAGCGGTAAGCGGTGTTGTTGTTGTTGTCGTGGTTGATTGTCGCCGTGTTTGTGGCGGCGGCCGACGGTTGGTTTTCTGTCACGTTGTTGTTTTGTTTGAATACGTTGGTTGGCTTGCCTGCGTTCGTTCTTCTCGGATGTCTGTCGTCTTGTCGAGTCGTGTCTGGTCTTTGTTTTGTTCCTTTGTGTGTGTTATGTTTTGCAACGGGGGGCACGTTGAGATGTGGGAAGGAGTCGGCGTGGGATTTCGGTGGCGTGTAGAGCGAGCGAGCGCGCCTGCCTGGCCGTTGGCCGTCGGAGTGGAGTGCGGGTGTTTTTGTTTTTGTTTTCGAAACGAAAGCGGCGGCCGGCCAGCCACCCGTGCGGTGTGACGTCGGCCGTTGGGTATTGTGCGCCGGGGAGGGATGATGTGTGATTGTTGCGCGCTGCTAGCAGGCAGGCAGAGTGAGCGGGTGTGGCGGACGGACGGGAAGTGGTGGTTTTTGTTTTTGGGTTGCGGGGCGAGAGGCAGGCGACCGACAAAGGTTGCTCGCGACGGAGAGATGTTAGTGGCCCTGAAAAGGGCCGTTTTTGTTTGTGCGGTGCGGTGCCGCGGCGCGGTTTAGGCGCGCTCGCCGCGGATGCGGCGCGCGAGCTGGATGTCCTTGGGCATGATGGTGACGCGCTTGGCGTGGATTGCGCACAGGTTGGTGTCTTCGAAGAGGCCGACGAGGTAGGCCTCGCTGGCCTCCTGCAGGGCCATGACTGCGGAGCTCTGGAAGCGCAGGTCGGTCTTGAAGTCCTGGGCGATCTCGCGCACTAGGCGCTGGAATGGCAGCTTGCGGATGAGCAGCTCTGTGCTCTTCTGGTAGCGCCTGATTTCTCGCAGGGCGACGGTGCCCGGCCTGTAGCGGTGGGGCTTCTTGACGCCTCCGGTGGCGGGCGCGCTCTTCCTCGCCGCCTTGGTGGCGAGCTGTTTGCGCGGCGCCTTTCCGCCGGTGGACTTGCGGGCCGTTTGCTTTGTGCGGGCCATGGCGGTAGCGGTAGCGGAGCGGCGTGCGTGGAGGTTAGGTGCGGCGCGGCGTCCGGTGCTGCCTTGACAACGGGCCCGCGCGCCTCCGTGCTGCGCTTATATGCCCTCGGTTGCGCGTGGTGGGGGGAGGGCGGGCCAGAGTCTATATAGGGGGGCGGCGGGCGCGCTGGGCGCAGACCGTAGCCGACTCTCCAGCCGCTGCAGCTGCTGTTTGTGCACGTTTTGCTTTGCCCGAGGAAGGAAGGATGACAGGCCGCGGCAAGGGAGGAAAGGGGCTCGGCAAGGGTGGCGCCAAGCGGCACCGCAAGGTGTTGCGCGACAACATCCAGGGCATCACGAAGCCCGCCATCCGCCGCCTGGCTCGCAGGGGCGGCGTGAAGCGCATCTCTGGTCTGATCTACGAGGAGACCCGCGGGGTGCTGAAGGTGTTCCTGGAGAACGTGATCCGCGACGCGGTGACGTACACTGAGCACGCCAAGCGCAAGACTGTGACGGCCATGGACGTGGTGTACGCCCTGAAGAGGCAGGGGCGCACCCTGTACGGTTTCGGCGGTTAGGCTGCGTCGCAGCGGGCGCTGGCCTTCCCGCGGCCGTGCTTGTGGGTGGGAGAGACTAGAAAACGGCCCTTTTCAGGGCCACCACACTGTTCGGAAGTTGAAAAGTGCGAAAGAGTCTGTGTTGTTGCTGCGTGTGTGCGCTGTGTTGTTTGTTTGTTTCTCTCTCTCTTTCTTTCTTTCCGTTTGTGAGCGACGTGATGTGACTGGGAGGGGAGAAGGAAAGGAAACGTGTCATGTGGCTGGCTGTGTGTGGAGCTGCTTCGTTTGTGTGTCTTTGTATCGATCGCGACGGAGATGGCGGGCTGTGTGTTGTTGTGCGAGAGGCGGTGATTATTTGCTTGCGTGGTTTGGCTCTGTGTGTTTGCGGCGGCGTTGGGGTTTCCGAGGCAAGGCGGCCGGATCAGCTGTTTCGTTCGTGTCGACGGCCGTTGCGCGCGGGAGTGGAGGGCGGTGTGTCGACACGCCTCCCTTTAACAATGGTCATTATTGCTGCCGTTGTCGTTTGGAAGGCGACTGCGACCGTGCAAAATGTGTGTGTGTGTGTGTGTTGGGCCACACGGGCTGTGTGGACGACAAGATGGCGGACGTGCGCCGGCGGCGGCTGTGCTGTGAAAGTGCAAAGTTAAAAAACAAAACAAGGTGCGGCGAGGACGACTGAAATTTTGCTTTGGACGTAGGTTTGTGTGGTGGCCCTGAAAAGGGCCGATTGTTGTGGGCCGAGCCGGCAAAGCGCGTTGCGTGCAGGGGAGCACGCGGCGGCTGCGATTGCCTGGCCTCCTTTAGGCCTTCTTCTCGGTCTTCTTTGGCAGCAGGACGGCCTGGATGTTGGGCAGGACACCACCCTGTGCGATGGTGACGCCCGACAGGAGCTTGTTGAGCTCCTCGTCGTTGCGGATGGCAAGCTGCAGGTGGCGCGGGATGATGCGCGTCTTCTTGTTGTCGCGGGCCGCGTTTCCGGCCAGCTCGAGCACCTCAGCCGCGAGGTACTCCATGACGGCGGCGAGGTAGACGGGCGCCCCGGCGCCGACGCGCTCTGCGTAGTTTCCCTTGCGCAGGAGGCGGTGGATTCTGCCGACCGGGAACTGGAGCCCAGCCCTGCTTGAGCGGGACTTTGACTTGCCCTTGACTTTGCCTCCCTTTCCGCGTCCGGACATGGCGATGGGCTAGCGACGGTGCACACGAAACGGAAACGAAAACGACCGGTGCGAGCGGCAGCGAGTCGAGCAGCGGAGTGCGTGCCGGCGCAGCCGGGGTGGGGGTGCTTTATGGGCTCGGGTGCGGCGGCCGGTTGCGCGCGCGCCCCATTGGTCGGCGGCCGCAACAGGGCGAGCTGGTAAAGGTGCGGCGGCGGCTGGCGGCGGGTGCCACTGTGTGGGGAGACGCTGACTAGAGCGGAGCGCTTGGTACTGGTGTTGCTGCTGCCGTACGTTGGTTCGAGATGCCGCCCAAGACTAGCGGGAAGGCCGCCAAGAAGGCTGGCAAGGCGCAGAAGAACATTTCGAAGGGCGACAAGAAGAAGAAGCGCAAGAGGAAGGAGAGCTATGCCATCTACATCTACAAGGTGCTGAAGCAGGTGCACCCTGACACGGGCATCTCGTCGAAGGCGATGAGCATCATGAACAGCTTCGTGAACGACATTTTCGAGCGCATTGCGGCCGAGGCTTCTCGGCTGGCGCACTACAACAAGCGCTCGACCATCACGTCCCGCGAGATCCAGACCGCTGTGCGGCTGTTGCTGCCTGGCGAGCTGGCCAAGCACGCCGTGAGCGAGGGCACGAAGGCGGTGACCAAGTACACGAGCTCCAAGTAAGGAGGTGGCTCTGGAATGGAAGGAAGGATGGAGAAGGCTCCTCCGTTGCGAGAGCGGCAAAACGGCCCTTTTCAGGGCCACCAACTTGCCTTTTGCGGGAAGGGCGGAATTGTTGTTGTTGTTTGTGTGGACGGCTGTGATGTATGTGTGCATTTTGATTGTGGGTGGGGGGGCGCGTCAAAGCGTGTTGCGCGGGGTACGGCCACGAGGTTGGTCGCCGTGGCGTGGAATGGTGGCACGCCTCGTTGGCGTGGTTTTTGACCCATTGGTGGTGTTGGTGTGTGTGTGTGTGTTACCCGTCTGCGAGGGGGGACTGTGCGATCGGCGACTTTTGTGTCACCGTAACGACGGCCGTTTGCGGGTTTGTTTTTTTGCACATCATACATGGCGAGGGTGAAATGTGAAATGTTTTTGTTTGGTTGTTTTTTTTTTTTTTTGCCGCCCACTATTCCCTTTGCTGTACGCCGAGTTTGACAATGGTGCGACGTAACTGCAGCGTGGAGGTGTGTGAGTGACGTTGAAATGAACGTGCCATTAAGACGCATTGTTGTTGTATTGTACTGTACGTGTACGGCGAACACGCACGATGATGTACCATTCGACTCTGATGTTTGATAGCCGTGTCTGACTGATTGCGTACGACGCACGCACACCGATGTCGTCATTCAAGATGCACGCGTGTCCAGTGCAGTACAGTAAGCGCGACGCTAGACGACGACGGCGGCGGCGGCGGCGGCGGCGGCGGTCGTTTGTTTGGCGAATGTCTGTACACGTGTTTGTCTGTGTCCATCCGGTGCGTATTTGTTTGTTTGAAAGTGTTTTGTGTGTCGGTGACGTGGTCCGATCCGTCGCCCCCTGAGTAACTGTCGATCGGCGCGATAGACGGGCGTCACGCAACTGAACCGAAGTCTTGGGCACACCCGTCATACTGTTGTACACCGTCGCGCTGAGAACGGTAACGAAAGGTTGACTTTGATCGGTCGAATGTCTGGGCAGAACGTGAGGAATGAGGCAAGAGTGCAAGGAGGGGGGGCAAAAGAGAGAGGAAGGGAAAAAGGGGAGAAACGCATTCGTAGAGCAACGGAACGTTCCCGTGTCGGAGGCGTATTGGAGCCGCACTGAAATGCGTTTAACGGCGGCGCGGCTGCAAGTGTCTGCCGTGGTGAACGTTACCTTTGACGGCTGCATTGGGCTTTGCCTTTGCTTTTGCTTTCGCTTTCGCTTTCCCGGATGTACGTAACGTTTGTTGATATGGTTCTGAGGAAGAGTGTATGACAGTGCCGTGCCGTCCATGTTCGTGTGCCCTCCCATTGTGTGTATGCTATTGTCTGTGTACGTGAATGATGTATGTAGGTGTTAGTGGACATGTTTTACCATTGGGGGGAAATGGATCGTCGATAGTTGCCGTCACTCTGTCACGGTCGAGATGACGCACCCTCCGTACAGAAAGGTGTCGAGAAAGTGAGTGTGTGTGTGCGTGCGTCCGTGAATTGGCAGTGTTTGGAGGTGGGCGTGCCCTGCATGTGGCCCGGAAGGCTGTTCGTTAGGCGGTAGTGTTGTGTGGACAGGGGAGGGGCATGCGTAACGCTGCTGGCATGGCATTTCGGGAGATGGGAGGGGGCAAACGAGGAGCGGCGGCCAAAGACGGGACGGGGAGGGGCGCGGTGTGGGTGGCTTGCGCCTGTGCTCGGCGTTGTGGTTTGTGCAAAAGAGGAGGAGAAAAACAATGTGAGTTGCCAGGGAGGGGAGCGGTGTTGTGTTGTGGTTGTCGTGGTGTAGCCGCAGACGCGGCTGTCAGTGAACGTGGCGAGACGGACGGATGCGCGGAGGGGCGGGGGCGGCGCATTTCGCCGGTGCCGTGCCATGCCTGAAAGCCGCGTGGTCGCTGTGTTGTTGGTGGCGTGGGGGCGAGGAGAGTACCGTACGGGTGTGCTTGTGCGCCGGAAATGGCACACTGCGCCCGCCCGTCTTGGAGGCTGATGGCTGTGGTGTGGAAATGGGGCGCGGTGATGTTGAAGCAGTTGAAGAACAGAAAAGAAACCAAGAAAACGGAAGGCGTGATGCGGCGGTGGTGGTGAGAGCGGGAAAAACAAAACAAAAAAAAAAGAAGGAAAAACAACGAGAAAACAAAAAGTCTATCAATATTAAAATGGAAATGGACCCAGGTATAACCTCCCTGCACAAATAGCAGAGAGTCCGATGATAATAAAAATGTGCCAGAATGTTAACGTCCCTACAAAACAAACCCAACGATAATATTAATGAAAGAGTGAACCGTATGTAACATTGCAACAGACATAATGAAACCTGATAAATTGTATAAGGGCAGCAGCGTTGACCTTTGGCCCTGTATTCAGAATAAAAAGAGCCAAAGATCGTTACCCCAATGAAAAAGACACTGAAACACGTATGTAACATAGTAGCGATGGCGAGACATTGTAGCATCTGTGACCAGAGAGTTTGCGCTGGACTGCGCGAGTGTTGCGAGCGGTTCTCAGTCAGTCAGTAGTCGTTGCGAGTCCGTAGCTATGTGTAGTTGAGGGCTGTACTCTGTCAGTAGTCGTCGCGTGCAGTACGCTAATAGTCGTCATGCAGAGCGGTCGGTCAGTAGTAGCAGCCGAGCGCGGTTGTGTGATGTAGGCGGTCGGCAACACTGGTCAAGATGGTGAATAAGGTATACTGTTAATTAATATAATCATTAGATAATGAAAAATTGTATTTATTGTAATTATTCTCCAACAAGTTCCCCAATAATAATTTTTATTTCAAAAGCATTTTTCAAACATTTAATTGTTTATTGAACTAAAGAGTTCGTTGCACTTCACATTTCATTCCACTTCTTTGAAGAAAAATGTCACTAAAATCACAAAAAAAGAGAATATTATTATTTGCAATGCAGTTCCTCCAAGCGCTGCGCAACAACCAGAGCAGAAATGTGACATCCATTTATTCGGAGGTAAGACTTTAATTCTGATTGTTTTGCACAGGGCCAAAGACCGATATTTCGGTTTAATTGAAGTTTCTTGTCACTGAACGGACTTTTTTAAATGTTGTGTGAAGACTTTATATTTGAGTCAGATTGCGAATTTCACATTTTTGTTGCCATTTTCAATACCTCTCATTGTGGGCGAGGTTACAATTAGCGCAATGTCCATTAGCATCCGTAAATAACATTGTCCATTATTTTAAATTTTGCTGGGAGGTTACAACACACACACACACACACAAAAAAAAAAAAAAAAAAAAAAAAAACAAAAAAAAACAAAAAAATTGCATTTATATCCGCTCCTCAATTGTAGATACCCCTTACACAGCTGTGTGCAATGAATGAGTGCTGGCTGGTAATTAATTGCACTCCTTGGAGGGAAATGCCATAGGAAGTAGTCTTTAAAAAGTGAATGTTTTTCGTTAAGAGACAAAAGTTACTTTAGAAAAAAAGTAATAGTGGGGCTTTTGTTGTTGAACAAAATAAGTACAATGAACATACGTTATCAGATTTGCGCAATGCAGCGTCACACCACCTTTTGATTATAACACAATAGACTATACATCGTCCCGAACCGTGACCAGAGTCGCGAGACGAGCAGAGCACGCCGCCGACGCCCGCTCAGTACAACCGTCCACCCGCTACTACTGTCGACCGACTACTACCTCTCCCGACTCGCGCTACAATATATATATAACAACTGTTCCTGGCGACCCGGTGCGTGCCACTACTGTCGTCTGGCGCGGTCCAAGCGCCGACTAGCAGCGATAAAGAACTCTCTGGTCAGACAGAGATGCTGTCATGCCTCGCCATCGCTCTGGTAATGAATACATACGTGTTGCAGCGTGCGTACCACCGGAACACGCAGTGGCGGAGCCAAAGACTGTGTTGTCGAGGTCGAGTGCGAGCGGGAAGAGAGGCAGCGTCGGCACGGAGATGCAAGCGAGCGCGAGACGCACGGGGGCTGCGGCGTGGCGCGTTTGCGGTCGGCGCCTTTGGTGGCAACGGCCGGGACAAGCAGCGGTGTATGGTGTGGTGCGGGGCGGACAGGGGCGGCGGTGGACGGGGAGGAGGCGGCGCGACGACGGCATGGGGGCGAAAACGGGACGGGGGACGGCGGATGTTGAGAGGCGTCACGCGCGGACAGGACACAGACACAGAGACACACAGATTGGAAAGGGAGGGTGCGCGGTAGTAGTTGGGAATGTGCGTACCGTGCGGGATGGGAGTGGGCGAGGAACACGGTCGTGGCCCCTGTTTTGGGTGCGTGTGATGACGTCGGTGTGTTGTGGGAAGGGAAGGTGCTGTGGCGGCGGCGCGTAATGGGCGTAGGCCGAAAAGAGAAAGGAACGTGGGCAGTGTGTTGGCAAGCGTCGGTTCGACTGCGACGTTGATGGGCAGGGCAGGGCAGGGCAGGGCAGGGCAGGGCAAGGTTAATGGTGGTAGGAGTAGGCGTGTGGGCGCAAAAAAATCTGCCGCTGCAGCGCGGTGCCGTAACCGCCATGGCGGGAAGGAGAGAGGGCCAAAGAAAGAAAGAAAGAAAGAAGAAAACAAAAAAAAAAAAAAAAAAGGAGGGGAGGGCGAAAGTGGAGAGGCGGTGGTGTGAGAAGGGCGGGGGCGGAAGGAAGGCAGGAAGGACAAGAGGCGAGGCGACGGCTTGCTTTGTGTATCGGTCGGTCTCTGGCTATGCTTCGTTTTCTGCAGCAGGGTCGGTGCGCGGCGTGGCTCGCGGCAGTGGGAACGCCTGGTGGCTGGACGGCCAGCAATGCGGTTGGATGGGCGGCCACAGCACCGCACCTGTGCCCGAGGAGGAGACGCTGGCGGCGGGCCCTGAGGTGAGGCCGGCTCGGCTGGGGCTGTGGATGTGTACGTGTGCGCCGCTGCTGCAACAACGAGTAAAACGCGAGAAGAAGGGATGGCGGTAGAGAGAGAAAAAAAAAAAACAAAAGGTCGTGTTGTGTTGATGCGCAGGCAGACGCGTACAGAGGGACGAGCCCGGTCTGCAGCAGGGTGTGGCCGTGCCGAGTGCAGAGCAGCGGCGGCTCGGTTCGGTTCGGCCCGGCCCGGCGGGCCGCGCTGTTGTCGCGGACGTGAGCGCCCCCTGGCGGGTGGCCGGAGGCGGCGCGGCGTGTTGGACGTGTGGCTGGTGGCAGTGCACAATTTGCGAGTGGCTGGCGGTGCGGTGTGGTGTGGCGTGGCGGTTGGCGCGTCGGGCGGCGGAGAGGTATGTGTTGCGGGCGCCCTTTGCTGCGCTGCGTCGTTGCGTGTGCCGTACAGGGCGGGCGCTTGTCGACTGTGTGGGCGGTGTGGCGAATTGGCGTGAAAACGGCTGCCGAGAGGTGTGTGGTAGCGAGCCGGTCGGTGGTGTCAGTGCGAAGGGGAATGTGCGTGCGTGTTTGGCGGTGTCGGTGTGCTTTTTGCGGCGTGAGAGTGGGAATTAGTGGGGCCGGCTGTTGTGTTGGTTCCTTGTGTCTTGTGTCGCGTAGCTTGATGGCAACGTGGAAGGACGCCGGTTTCGTTTTCGTTTCGAGCCTTGCGTGTGGTTGTCGACGTTGACTGGTTGGCGTGTGCCGATGCACGTGCATGTGTGGGTCGCGAGTGCGTTTTTGGCTGGCTGTGTGTGTGTGTGTGTGTGTGTGTGTGTGTGTGTGTGTGTGTTTTGGGGGGGAAGGGGGAGGCGGTGGTGAAAGTGCAGTCGTCGGGTGGGGCTGGGGCTGTGCGTCGTGGCGGAAAGGTGGTAGGTTGCGGGAAGCGAGCCCGTCGTTGACGGTGTCGCGTGAGTTGTGAATCGAGTGGGGCGCGGGGCGCGGGGCGCGGGACAGGAGCAGCGTGCCGCTGCGTCGTGGTCGTCAGCAGAGGCTGTGCGTGTGCTTGTCCTTTTTGTGGGCGGTTCGGTTCGTGCGAGGCGTTTTTGTTTTGTGTTGCCCTAGTTGTTAGTTTATTTTGTTTGTGTTTGTTATTTTGAGACGACGACTGGTTGGTGGCGTGCGCGCGAAGTGGCGGTGTGCGCTTCCCGTGTCGTTTGTGTTGTTTGGTTTTTTTGTTTTTGTGTGTTTTTTTTTTTTTTTTTTTTTTTTTTTTTTTTTTTTGCACTGGGCCCCGGTGGGTGGGTGCGTGTGTGTCGATTGCCGGCTGGCGAAAGGTGCGCCATCGGCGGGGTGGGTCGCCGGCACAAGTAGAGGCGGCGGCGTTGTTGTTGCTGTTGTTGTGTGGTGTTTGTTTTGTTCGGCTGTGTCGGCGAGCTGTGTTGCGGTGCGTGTGAATGGTGGTGCAAAAGTGCTGGCGTTGGGGCTGCGACTG
This sequence comes from Schistocerca americana, assembly GCF_021461395.2. Taxonomy (NCBI): domain Eukaryota; kingdom Metazoa; phylum Arthropoda; class Insecta; order Orthoptera; family Acrididae; genus Schistocerca; species Schistocerca americana. The sequence goes on from NW_025725372.1 coordinate 413,163, forward strand.
CGACGGCGGCGAGCCGCGGGCGCGCCATTGATAGTGATGTTGTGAACAGCGGCTGTGTACGGTAGTGGTGTTGTTGTAGCACGACGTGCATCCGGGCCGGCGCGGAAAGCGCAGTTGCGGGCGGTTGCCCTTCGGTGCCAGCCATGTCGCGTGAGCGGCGGGTTGCTCTGGTGTCGACACGTGGTGCTCTGGGTTGTTGTGTGGTGCCCTTTGGCCGGTGGGGGTGGTTCGCGTGTGTCTCGTTCGCGCTCGGTGTCTGGTCGTGGTCGTGCTGCTCCCCCGTCTGTCGGCGGTTTCCGACGTCGTCTGTACGTTTTTGTTCGTTTGCGGCGTGCGTGCCGACGTCGTCCCGTCGCGACCTTTCAACCGAAAGTGTGGCGCCCGAAGGTGAACGAACGTAACCCTGACCTCGGCGCTTTACGCTGAGCCGAGCGAACCGAACCGAACCTAACCTGTGGTGTGGCGAGGTGAGCTCAGCCTGTGAGCCCCTAACGTCTACGTAAGGTAAGCTGTCCGGCTCACGCCTCACGTTTGAACGCTTTTTTAACCTACGTTTGACGCTTCTTAACCTAGCACTGACCCCTTAACCTAACGTGTAACCTAACCTAACCTAACCTCTGACGCCTGACGTGTTTGAATGCTTAACCTAAGTTTGACGCTTAACCTAACCCAAGTCCCCTTAACCTAACCCACGTCCACCTAACCTAACCTAACGTAGACGTGTAAACGTAATGTGTAACGCGTAACGTGTAAGGTCGGCTGTCGTGTGTGCTTGACGGCAGATTGGGTTGGTCTGTAGATTCGGATTGCGGTTTGCCTCGGTCGAGGGGTTGGGTCGGAAGCGGCGAGGGGCGGCGGCGCCTGTTGCGCAGGCGGCGTCCGTTTGCGGCGGGCAATTGGTGAGAAACGGCTGTGAATGTTGGCCGGCGAGAGGAGGAGGACGGCGCGCGATGTGGCCCGACGGCTGCGGGCCGATCGGGAAACGGCGGGAGGGCGACGGAAGGCGATGGGGCGGCGGAGGCGCGTTTGCACGGCCGTCATCGCCGCACGCCTCGGCTTGTGTGGCTGTGGCGCCGGCCGCGCTGGCCGGGCTGCCGCGGCGACGGTGTGGGAGTTTTGCCGAAGGTTTGGCCATTGTGGCGGGTCGTCGGCTGGGGCTGTGGGGGCGGCATTTGGGCGGGGGCGGCGATTCTCGGCGGGCCGACCCAGGCTGTAGCGCGCGGTAGCTGCAGTTTGGCCGTGGTTTGCGGCGCTGCCGTGGCGACTGGTTGGCGACTGTGGTGTGGCTGTGTGTAGCCCCATCCTCGGTGGTTTGAAAGGCGCGGGCGGTTGTGGCGCAGGTTTGGGGCTGCTCCGCACAGGCTGTCGGACGTTGGGCGGTAGCAAGCGCGGGAGGCGCGGCGCGGCGGCGCGCAGAGTGGCGGCCGCTCTCTCGGCCGTCCGCGCCCGCCCGCGACACTGGCTGGGCCTTGTGATTCTCTGCTCTGCTGCTGTGCTGTGCTTGCGTGCCTGCCGTCCCGCTCGCTCTCGCTGTGTGTTACGCGCGTCGTCGAAATGGCAGATCAGGCGGCTACGAACGAGACTGCTGCGGCACCCGCCGCCACCGGCACTACGAAGAAGGCCAAGTCTGCGTCGTCTGCGAAGAAGCCGCGCGCCAAGCCTGCGCACCCGCGCACCTCTGAGATGGTGACGGCCGCCATCAAGAGTCTGAAGGAGCGCGGCGGGTCGTCGCTGCAGGCGATCAAGAAGTACATAGCCGCGCACTACAAGCTGGACGCGGAGAAGCTGGCGCCGTTTATCAAGAAGTACCTCAAGTCGGCCGTCGTGGCGGGCGAGCTGGTGCAGACGAAGGGGAAGGGCGCGTCCGGCTCGTTCAAGCTTGCCGGCGCCGGCGGCGGCGGGGGGGCGGCCGAGGGCGGCAAGGCTCGTGCTGGCGGTGCCAAGAAGAAGCGCGCCGCTCCGGCCAGCAAGGAGAAGAAGGGCGCCCGTGCGGCCGGCGCAAAGAAGGCTGGTGGCGTGAAGGCGGCGACCGGTCGGAAGGCGGGCGCCGCCAAGAAGGCGTCTGCGGCGTCGGCCGCTCCCGCGGGTGCGAAGAAGGCGGCTGCGGCCAAGCCGGCCAAGGCCAAGTCGCCGTCGAAGGCGAAGAAGGCCGCCAAGGTTCCGACGAAGAAGCCGAAGGCGCCGCGCCCGAAGAAGGCGACGACGCCGTCTAAGGCGAAGGCTTCGCCCAAGAAGAAGAAGTAGAGTAGAGGAGAAAGAGATGGGAAAGGAAGGGTTTGGCGCTTGGCTCCGTCGTCCCCACCCCCCGTCGTCGTCTAGTGGCGCGCAAGAGACGCGCGGCCCAAAACGGCCCTTCTCAGGGCCATCAAAGCACGTCGGGGAAGGTTTTGATTGTCGTGTTGCGTTTGGTGTGGGGGTCTGTCTGTATGCCCGTGGGGATGCTGTTTGCGTGCCGCGGTGGTTGGATTGCGGGGGTCGGTGGCGGGTGTGGGCGGCGGTAGCGGTAAGCGGTGTTGTTGTTGTTGTCGTGGTTGATTGTCGCCGTGTTTGTGGCGGCGGCCGACGGTTGGTTTTCTGTCACGTTGTTGTTTTGTTTGAATACGTTGGTTGGCTTGCCTGCGTTCGTTCTTCTCGGATGTCTGTCGTCTTGTCGAGTCGTGTCTGGTCTTTGTTTTGTTCCTTTGTGTGTGTTATGTTTTGCAACGGGGGGCACGTTGAGATGTGGGAAGGAGTCGGCGGGGGATTTCGGTGGCGTGTAGAGCGAGCGAGCGCGCCTGCCTGGCCGTTGGCCGTCGGAGTGGAGTGCGGGTGTTTTTGTTTTTGTTTTCGAAACGAAAGCGGCGGCCGGCCAGCCACCCGTGCGGTGTGACGTCGGCCGTTGGGTATTGTGCGCCGGGGAGGGATGATGTGTGATTGTTGCGCGCTGCTAGCAGGCAGGCAGAGTGAGCGGGTGTGGCGGACGGACGGGAAGTGGTGGTTTTTGTTTTTGGGTTGCGGGGCGAGAGGCAGGCGACCGACAAAGGTTGCTCGCGACGGAGAGATGTTAGTGGCCCTGAAAAGGGCCGTTTTTGTTTGTGCGGTGCGGTGCCGCGGCGCGGTTTAGGCGCGCTCGCCGCGGATGCGGCGCGCGAGCTGGATGTCCTTGGGCATGATGGTGACGCGCTTGGCGTGGATTGCGCACAGGTTGGTGTCTTCGAAGAGGCCGACGAGGTAGGCCTCGCTGGCCTCCTGCAGGGCCATGACTGCGGAGCTCTGGAAGCGCAGGTCGGTCTTGAAGTCCTGGGCGATCTCGCGCACTAGGCGCTGGAATGGCAGCTTGCGGATGAGCAGCTCTGTGCTCTTCTGGTAGCGCCTGATTTCTCGCAGGGCGACGGTGCCCGGCCTGTAGCGGTGGGGCTTCTTGACGCCTCCGGTGGCGGGCGCGCTCTTCCTCGCCGCCTTGGTGGCGAGCTGTTTGCGCGGCGCCTTTCCGCCGGTGGACTTGCGGGCCGTTTGCTTTGTGCGGGCCATGGCGGTAGCGGTAGCGGAGCGGCGTGCGTGGAGGTTAGGTGCGGCGCGGCGTCCGGTGCTGCCTTGACAACGGGCCCGCGCGCCTCCGTGCTGCGCTTATATGCCCTCGGTTGCGCGTGGTGGGGGGAGGGCGGGCCAGAGTCTATATAGGGGGGCGGCGGGCGCGCTGGGCGCAGACCGTAGCCGACTCTCCAGCCGCTGCAGCTGCTGTTTGTGCACGTTTTGCTTTGCCCGAGGAAGGAAGGATGACAGGCCGCGGCAAGGGAGGAAAGGGGCTCGGCAAGGGTGGCGCCAAGCGGCACCGCAAGGTGTTGCGCGACAACATCCAGGGCATCACGAAGCCCGCCATCCGCCGCCTGGCTCGCAGGGGCGGCGTGAAGCGCATCTCTGGTCTGATCTACGAGGAGACCCGCGGGGTGCTGAAGGTGTTCCTGGAGAACGTGATCCGCGACGCGGTGACGTACACTGAGCACGCCAAGCGCAAGACTGTGACGGCCATGGACGTGGTGTACGCCCTGAAGAGGCAGGGGCGCACCCTGTACGGTTTCGGCGGTTAGGCTGCGTCGCAGCGGGCGCTGGCCTTCCCGCGGCCGTGCTTGTGGGTGGGAGAGACTAGAAAACGGCCCTTTTCAGGGCCACCACACTGTTCGGAAGTTGAAAAGTGCGAAAGAGTCTGTGTTGTTGCTGCGTGTGTGCGCTGTGTTGTTTGTTTGTTTCTCTCTCTCTTTCTTTCTTTCCGTTTGTGAGCGACGTGATGTGACTGGGAGGGGAGAAGGAAAGGAAACGTGTCATGTGGCTGGCTGTGTGTGGAGCTGCTTCGTTTGTGTGTCTTTGTATCGATCGCGACGGAGATGGCGGGCTGTGTGTTGTTGTGCGAGAGGCGGTGATTATTTGCTTGCGTGGTTTGGCTCTGTGTGTTTGCGGCGGCGTTGGGGTTTCCGAGGCAAGGCGGCCGGATCAGCTGTTTCGTTCGTGTCGACGGCCGTTGCGCGCGGGAGTGGAGGGCGGTGTGTCGACACGCCTCCCTTTAACAATGGTCATTATTGCTGCCGTTGTCGTTTGGAAGGCGACTGCGACCGTGCAAAATGTGTGTGTGTGTGTGTGTTGGGCCACACGGGCTGTGTGGACGACAAGATGGCGGACGTGCGCCGGCGGCGGCTGTGCTGTGAAAGTGCAAAGTTAAAAAACAAAACAAGGTGCGGCGAGGACGACTGAAATTTTGCTTTGGACGTAGGTTTGTGTGGTGGCCCTGAAAAGGGCCGATTGTTGTGGGCCGAGCCGGCAAAGCGCGTTGCGTGCAGGGGAGCACGCGGCGGCTGCGATTGCCTGGCCTCCTTTAGGCCTTCTTCTCGGTCTTCTTTGGCAGCAGGACGGCCTGGATGTTGGGCAGGACACCACCCTGTGCGATGGTGACGCCCGACAGGAGCTTGTTGAGCTCCTCGTCGTTGCGGATGGCAAGCTGCAGGTGGCGCGGGATGATGCGCGTCTTCTTGTTGTCGCGGGCCGCGTTTCCGGCCAGCTCGAGCACCTCAGCCGCGAGGTACTCCATGACGGCGGCGAGGTAGACGGGCGCCCCGGCGCCGACGCGCTCTGCGTAGTTTCCCTTGCGCAGGAGGCGGTGGATTCTGCCGACCGGGAACTGGAGCCCAGCCCTGCTTGAGCGGGACTTTGACTTGCCCTTGACTTTGCCTCCCTTTCCGCGTCCGGACATGGCGATGGGCTAGCGACGGTGCACACGAAACGGAAACGAAAACGACCGGTGCGAGCGGCAGCGAGTCGAGCAGCGGAGTGCGTGCCGGCGCAGCCGGGGTGGGGGTGCTTTATGGGCTCGGGTGCGGCGGCCGGTTGCGCGCGCGCCCCATTGGTCGGCGGCCGCAACAGGGCGAGCTGGTAAAGGTGCGGCGGCGGCTGGCGGCGGGTGCCACTGTGTGGGGAGACGCTGACTAGAGCGGAGCGCTTGGTACTGGTGTTGCTGCTGCCGTACGTTGGTTCGAGATGCCGCCCAAGACTAGCGGGAAGGCCGCCAAGAAGGCTGGCAAGGCGCAGAAGAACATTTCGAAGGGCGACAAGAAGAAGAAGCGCAAGAGGAAGGAGAGCTATGCCATCTACATCTACAAGGTGCTGAAGCAGGTGCACCCTGACACGGGCATCTCGTCGAAGGCGATGAGCATCATGAACAGCTTCGTGAACGACATTTTCGAGCGCATTGCGGCCGAGGCTTCTCGGCTGGCGCACTACAACAAGCGCTCGACCATCACGTCCCGCGAGATCCAGACCGCTGTGCGGCTGTTGCTGCCTGGCGAGCTGGCCAAGCACGCCGTGAGCGAGGGCACGAAGGCGGTGACCAAGTACACGAGCTCCAAGTAAGGAGGTGGCTCTGGAATGGAAGGAAGGATGGAGAAGGCTCCTCCGTTGCGAGAGCGGCAAAACGGCCCTTTTCAGGGCCACCAACTTGCCTTTTGCGGGAAGGGCGGAATTGTTGTTGTTGTTTGTGTGGACGGCTGTGATGTATGTGTGCATTTTGATTGTGGGTGGGGGGGCGCGTCAAAGCGTGTTGCGCGGGGTACGGCCACGAGGTTGGTCGCCGTGGCGTGGAATGGTGGCACGCCTCGTTGGCGTGGTTTTTGACCCATTGGTGTTGTTGGTGTGTGTGTGTGTGTTACCCGTCTGCGAGGGGGGACTGTGCGATCGGCGACTTTTGTGTCACCGTAACGACGGCCGTTTGCGGGTTTGTTTTTTTGCACATCATACATGGCGAGGGTGAAATGTGAAATGTTTTTGTTTGGTTGTTTTTTTTTTTTTTTTTGCCGCCCACTATTCCCTTTGCTGTACGCCGAGTTTGACAATGGTGCGACGTAACTGCAGCGTGGAGGTGTGTGAGTGACGTTGAAATGAACGTGCCATTAAGACGCATTGTTGTTGTATTGTACTGTACGTGTACGGCGAACACGCACGATGATGTACCATTCGACTCTGATGTTTGATAGCCGTGTCTGACTGATTGCGTACGACGCACGCACACCGATGTCGTCATTCAAGATGCACGCGTGTCCAGTGCAGTACAGTAAGCGCGACGCTAGACGACGACGGCGGCGGCGGCGGCGGCGGCGGCGGTCGTTTGTTTGGCGAATGTCTGTACACGTGTTTGTCTGTGTCCATCCGGTGCGTATTTGTTTGTTTGAAAGTGTTTTGTGTGTCGGTGACGTGGTCCGATCCGTCGCCCCCTGAGTAACTGTCGATCGGCGCGATAGACGGGCGTCACGCAACTGAACCGAAGTCTTGGGCACACCCGTCATACTGTTGTACACCGTCGCGCTGAGAACGGTAACGAAAGGTTGACTTTGATCGGTCGAATGTCTGGGCAGAACGTGAGGAATGAGGCAAGAGTGCAAGGAGGGGGGGCAAAAGAGAGAGGAAGGGAAAAAGGGGAGAAACGCATTCGTAGAGCAACGGAACGTTCCCGTGTCGGAGGCGTATTGGAGCCGCACTGAAATGCGTTTAACGGCGGCGCGGCTGCAAGTGTCTGCCGTGGTGAACGTTACCTTTGACGGCTGCATTGGGCTTTGCCTTTGCTTTTGCTTTCGCTTTCGCTTTCCCGGATGTACGTAACGTTTGTTGATATGGTTCTGAGGAAGAGTGTATGACAGTGCCGTGCCGTCCATGTTCGTGTGCCCTCCCATTGTGTGTATGCTATTGTCTGTGTACGTGAATGATGTATGTAGGTGTTAGTGGACATGTTTTACCATTGGGGGGAAATGGATCGTCGATAGTTGCCGTCACTCTGTCACGGTCGAGATGACGCACCCTCCGTACAGAAAGGTGTCGAGAAAGTGAGTGTGTGTGTGCGTGCGTCCGTGAATTGGCAGTGTTTGGAGGTGGGCGTGCCCTGCATGTGGCCCGGAAGGCTGTTCGTTAGGCGGTAGTGTTGTGTGGACAGGGGAGGGGCATGCGTAACGCTGCTGGCATGGCATTTCGGGAGATGGGAGGGGGCAAACGAGGAGCGGCGGCCAAAGACGGGACGGGGAGGGGCGCGGTGTGGGTGGCTTGCGCCTGTGCTCGGCGTTGTGGTTTGTGCAAAAGAGGAGGAGAAAAACAATGTGAGTTGCCAGGGAGGGGAGCGGTGTTGTGTTGTGGTTGTCGTGGTGTAGCCGCAGACGCGGCTGTCAGTGAACGTGGCGAGACGGACGGATGCGCGGAGGGGCGGGGGCGGCGCATTTCGCCGGTGCCGTGCCATGCCTGAAAGCCGCGTGGTCGCTGTGTTGTTGGTGGCGTGGGGGCGAGGAGAGTACCGTACGGGTGTGCTTGTGCGCCGGAAATGGCACACTGCGCCCGCCCGTCTTGGAGGCTGATGGCTGTGGTGTGGAAATGGGGCGCGGTGATGTTGAAGCAGTTGAAGAACAGAAAAGAAACCAAGAAAACGGAAGGCGTGATGCGGCGGTGGTGGTGAGAGCGGGAAAAACAAAACAAAAAAAAAAGAAGGAAAAACAACGAGAAAACAAAAAGTCTATCAATATTAAAATGGAAATGGACCCAGGTATAACCTCCCTGCACAAATAGCAGAGAGTCCGATGATAATAAAAATGTGCCAGAATGTTAACGTCCCTACAAAACAAACCCAACGATAATATTAATGAAAGAGTGAACCGTATGTAACATTGCAACAGACATAATGAAACCTGATAAATTGTATAAGGGCAGCAGCGTTGACCTTTGGCCCTGTATTCAGAATAAAAAGAGCCAAAGATCGTTACCCCAATGAAAAAGACACTGAAACACGTATGTAACATAGTAGCGATGGCGAGACATTGTAGCATCTGTGACCAGAGAGTTTGCGCTGGACTGCGCGAGTGTTGCGAGCGGTTCTCAGTCAGTCAGTAGTCGTTGCGAGTCCGTAGCTATGTGTAGTTGAGGGCTGTACTCTGTCAGTAGTCGTCGCGTGCAGTACGCTAATAGTCGTCATGCAGAGCGGTCGGTCAGTAGTAGCAGCCGAGCGCGGTTGTGTGATGTAGGCGGTCGGCAACACTGGTCAAGATGGTGAATAAGGTATACTGTTAATTAATATAATCATTAGATAATGAAAAATTGTATTTATTGTAATTATTCTCCAACAAGTTCCCCAATAATAATTTTTATTTCAAAAGCATTTTTCAAACATTTAATTGTTTATTGAACTAAAGAGTTCGTTGCACTTCACATTTCATTCCACTTCTTTGAAGAAAAATGTCACTAAAATCACAAAAAAAGAGAATATTATTATTTGCAATGCAGTTCCTCCAAGCGCTGCGCAACAACCAGAGCAGAAATGTGACATCCATTTATTCGGAGGTAAGACTTTAATTCTGATTGTTTTGCACAGGGCCAAAGACCGATATTTCGGTTTAATTGAAGTTTCTTGTCACTGAACGGACTTTTTTAAATGTTGTGTGAAGACTTTATATTTGAGTCAGATTGCGAATTTCACATTTTTGTTGCCATTTTCAATACCTCTCATTGTGGGCGAGGTTACAATTAGCGCAATGTCCATTAGCATCCGTAAATAACATTGTCCATTATTTTAAATTTTGCTGGGAGGTTACAACACACACACACACACACAAAAAAAAAAAAAAAAAAAAAAAACAAAAAAAAACAAAAAAATTGCATTTATATCCGCTCCTCAATTGTAGATACCCCTTACACAGCTGTGTGCAATGAATGAGTGCTGGCTGGTAATTAATTGCACTCCTTGGAGGGAAATGCCATAGGAAGTAGTCTTTAAAAAGTGAATGTTTTTCGTTAAGAGACAAAAGTTACTTTAGAAAAAAAGTAATAGTGGGGCTTTTGTTGTTGAACAAAATAAGTACAATGAACATACGTTATCAGATTTGCGCAATGCAGCGTCACACCACCTTTTGATTATAACACAATAGACTATACATCGTCCCGAACCGTGACCAGAGTCGCGAGACGAGCAGAGCACGCCGCCGACGCCCGCTCAGTACAACCGTCCACCCGCTACTACTGTCGACCGACTACTACCTCTCCCGACTCGCGCTACAATATATATATAACAACTGTTCCTGGCGACCCGGTGCGTGCCACTACTGTCGTCTGGCGCGGTCCAAGCGCCGACTAGCAGCGATAAAGAACTCTCTGGTCAGACAGAGATGCTGTCATGCCTCGCCATCGCTCTGGTAATGAATACATACGTGTTGCAGCGTGCGTACCACCGGAACACGCAGTGGCGGAGCCAAAGACTGTGTTGTCGAGGTCGAGTGCGAGCGGGAAGAGAGGCAGCGTCGGCACGGAGATGCAAGCGAGCGCGAGACGCACGGGGGCTGCGGCGTGGCGCGTTTGCGGTCGGCGCCTTTGGTGGCAACGGCCGGGACAAGCAGCGGTGTATGGTGTGGTGCGGGGCGGACAGGGGCGGCGGTGGACGGGGAGGAGGCGGCGCGACGACGGCATGGGGGCGAAAACGGGACGGGGGACGGCGGATGTTGAGAGGCGTCACGCGCGGACAGGACACAGACACAGAGACACACAGATTGGAAAGGGAGGGTGCGCGGTAGTAGTTGGGAATGTGCGTACCGTGCGGGATGGGAGTGGGCGAGGAACACGGTCGTGGCCCCTGTTTTGGGTGCGTGTGATGACGTCGGTGTGTTGTGGGAAGGGAAGGTGCTGTGGCGGCGGCGCGTAATGGGCGTAGGCCGAAAAGAGAAAGGAACGTGGGCAGTGTGTTGGCAAGCGTCGGTTCGACTGCGACGTTGATGGGCAGGGCAGGGCAGGGCAGGGCAGGGCAGGGCAAGGTTAATGGTGGTAGGAGTAGGCGTGTGGGCGCAAAAAAATCTGCCGCTGCAGCGCGGTGCCGTAACCGCCATGGCGGGAAGGAGAGAGGGCCAAAGAAAGAAAGAAAGAAAGAAGAAAACAAAAAAAAAAAAAAAGGAGGGGGGGGCGAAAGTGGAGAGGCGGTGGTGTGAGAAGGGCGGGGGCGGAAGGAAGGCAGGAAGGACAAGAGGCGAGGCGACGGCTTGCTTTGTGTATCGGTCGGTCTCTGGCTATGCTTCGTTTTCTGCAGCAGGGTCGGTGCGCGGCGTGGCTCGCGGCAGTGGGAACGCCTGGTGGCTGGACGGCCAGCAATGCGGTTGGATGGGCGGCCACAGCACCGCACCTGTGCCCGAGGAGGAGACGCTGGTGGCGGGCCCTGAGGTGAGGCCGGCTCGGCTGGGGCTGTGGATGTGTAGGTGTGCGCCGCTGCTGCAACAACGAGCAAAACGCGAGAAGAAGGGATGGCGGTAGAGAGAGAAAAAAAAAAAACAAAAGGTCGTGTTGTGTTGATGCGCAGGCAGACGCGTACAGAGGGACGAGCCCGGTCTGCAGCAGGGTGTGGCCGTGCCGAGTGCAGAGCAGCGGCGGCTCGGTTCGGTTCGGCCCGGCCCGGCGGGCCGCGCTGTTGTCGCGGACGTGAGCGCCCCCTGGCGGGTGGCCGGAGGCGGCGCGGCGTGTTGGACGTGTGGCTGGTGGCAGTGCACAATTTGCGAGTGGCTGGCGGTGCGGTGTGGTGTGGCGTGGCGGTTGGCGCGTCGGGCGGCGGAGAGGTATGTGTTGCGGGCGCCCTTTGCTGCGCTGCGTCGTTGCGTGTGCCGTACAGGGCGGGCGCTTGTCGACTGTGTGGGCGGTGTGGCGAATTGGCGTGAAAACGGCTGCCGAGAGGTGTGTGGTAGCGAGCCGGTCGGTGGTGTCAGTGCGAAGGGGAATGTGCGTGCGTGTTTGGCGGTGTCGGTGTGCTTTTTGCGGCGTGAGAGTGGGAATTAGTGGGGCCGGCTGTTGTGTTGGTTCCTTGTGTCTTGTGTCGCGTAGCTTGATGGCAACGTGGAAGGACGCCGGTTTCGTTTTCGTTTCGAGCCTTGCGTGTGGTTGTCGACGTTGACTGGTTGGCGTGTGCCGATGCACGTGCATGTGTGGGTCGCGAGTGCGTTTTTGGCTGGCTGTGTGTGTGTGTGTGTGTGTGTGTGTGTGTGTGTGTGTTTTGGGGGGGAAGGGGGAGGCGGTGGTGAAAGTGCAGTCGTCGGGTGGGGCTGGGGCTGTGCGTCGTGGCGGAAAGGTGGTAGGTTGCGGGAAGCGAGCCCGTCGTTGACGGTGTCGCGTGAGTTGTGAATCGAGCGGGGCGCGGGGCGCGGGACAGGAGCAGCGTGCCGCTGCGTCGTGGTCGTCAGCAGAGGCTGTGCGTGTGCTTGTCCTTTTTGTGGGCGGTTCGGTTCGTGCGAGGCGTTTTTGTTTTGTGTTGCCCTAGTTGTTAGTTTATTTTGTTTGTGTTTGTTATTTTGAGACGACGACTGGTTGGTGGCGTGCGCGCGAAGTGGCGGTGTGCGCTTCCCGTGTCGTTTGTGTTGTTTGGTTTTTTTGTTTTTGTGTGTTTTTTTTCTTTTTTTTTTTTTTTTTTTTTTTTTGCACTGGGCCCCGGTGGGTGGGTGCGTGTGTGTCGATTGCCGGCTGGCGAAAGGTGCGCCATCGGCGGGGTGGGTCGCCGGCACAAGTAGAGGCGGCGGCGTTGTTGTTGCTGTTGTTGTGTGGTGTTTGTTTTGTTCGGCTGTGTCGGCGAGCTGTGTTGCGGTGCGTGTGAATGGTGGTGCAAAAGTGCTGGCGTTGGGGCTGCGACTGCGACGGCGGCGAGCCGCGGGCGCGCCATTGATAGTGATGTTGTGAACAGCGGCTGTGTACGGTAGTGGTGTTGTTGTAGCACGACGTGCATCCGGGCCGGCGCGGAAAGCGCAGTTGCGGGCGGTTGCCCTTCGGTGCCAGCCATGTCGCGTGAGCGGCGGGTTGCTCTGGTGTCGACACGTGGTGCTCTGGGTTGTTGTGTGGTGCCCTTTGGCCGGTGGGGGTGGTTCGCGTGTGTCTCGTTCGCGCTCGGTGTCTGGTCGTGGTCGTGCTGCTCCCCCGTCTGTCGGCGGTTTCCGACGTCGTCTGTACGTTTTTGTTCGTTTGCGGCGTGCGTGCCGACGTCGTCCCGTCGCGACCTTTCAACCGAAAGTGTGGCGCCCGAAGGTGAACGAACGTAACCCTGACCTCGGCGCTTTACGCTGAGCCGAGCGAACCGAACCGAACCTAACCTGTGGTGTGGCGAGGTGAGCTCAGCCTGTGAGCCCCTAACGTCTACGTAAGGTAAGCTGTCCGGCTCACGCCTCACGTTTGAACGCTTTTTTAACCTACGTTTGACGCTTCTTAACCTAGCACTGACCCCTTAACCTAACGTGTAACCTAACCTAACCTAACCTCTGACGCCTGACGTGTTTGAATGCTTAACCTAAGTTTGACGCTTAACCTAACCCAAGTCCCCTTAACCTAACCCACGTCCACCTAACCTAACCTAACGTAGACGTGTAAACGTAATGTGTAACGCGTAACGTGTAAGGTCGGCTGTCGTGTGTGCTTGACGGCAGATTGGGTTGGTCTGTAGATTCGGATTGCGGTTTGCCTCGGTCGAGGGGTTGGGTCGGAAGCGGCGAGGGGCGGCGGCGCCTGTTGCGCAGGCGGCGTCCGTTTGCGGCGGGCAATTGGTGAGAAACGGCTGTGAATGTTGGCCGGCGAGAGGAGGAGGACGGCGCGCGATGTGGCCCGACGGCTGCGGGCCGATCGGGAAACGGCGGGAGGGCGACGGAAGGCGATGGGGCGGCGGAGGCGCGTTTGCACGGCCGTCATCGCCGCACGCCTCGGCTTGTGTGGCTGTGGCGCCGGCCGCGCTGGCCGGGCTGCCGCGGCGACGGTGTGGGAGTTTTGCCGAAGGTTTGGCCATTGTGGCGGGTCGTCGGCTGGGGCTGTGGGGGCGGCATTTGGGCGGGGGCGGCGATTCTCGGCGGGCCGACCCAGGCTGTAGCGCGCGGTAGCTGCAGTTTGGCCGTGGTTTGCGGCGCTGCCGTGGCGACTGGTTGGCGACTGTGGTGTGGCTGTGTGTAGCCCCATCCTCGGTGGTTTGAAAGGCGCGGGCGGTTGTGGCGCAGGTTTGGGGCTGCTCCGCACAGGCTGTCGGACGTTGGGCGGTAGCAAGCGCGGGAGGCGCGGCGCGGCGGCGCGCAGAGTGGCGGCCGCTCTCTCGGCCGTCCGCGCCCGCCCGCGACACTGGCTGGGCCTTGTGATTCTCTGCTCTGCTGCTGTGCTGTGCTTGCGTGCCTGCCGTCCCGCTCGCTCTCGCTGTGTGTTACGCGCGTCGTCGAAATGGCAGATCAGGCGGCTACGAACGAGACTGCTGCGGCACCCGCCGCCACCGGCACTACGAAGAAGGCCAAGTCTGCGTCGTCTGCGAAGAAGCCGCGCGCCAAGCCTGCGCACCCGCGCACCTCTGAGATGGTGACGGCCGCCATCAAGAGTCTGAAGGAGCGCGGCGGGTCGTCGCTGCAGGCGATCAAGAAGTACATAGCCGCGCACTACAAGCTGGACGCGGAGAAGCTGGCGCCGTTTATCAAGAAGTACCTCAAGTCGGCCGTCGTGGCGGGCGAGCTGGTGCAGACGAAGGGGAAGGGCGCGTCCGGCTCGTTCAAGCTTGCCGGCGCCGGCGGCGGCGGGGGGGCGGCCGAGGGCGGCAAGGCTCGTGCTGGCGGTGCCAAGAAGAAGCGCGCCGCTCCGGCCAGCAAGGAGAAGAAGGGCGCCCGTGCGGCCGGCGCAAAGAAGGCTGGTGGCGTGAAGGCGGCGACCGGTCGGAAGGCGGGCGCCGCCAAGAAGGCGTCTGCGGCGTCGGCCGCTCCCGCGGGTGCGAAGAAGGCGGCTGCGGCCAAGCCGGCCAAGGCCAAGTCGCCGTCGAAGGCGAAGAAGGCCGCCAAGGTTCCGACGAAGAAGCCGAAGGCGCCGCGCCCGAAGAAGGCGACGACGCCGTCTAAGGCGAAGGCTTCGCCCAAGAAGAAGAAGTAGAGTAGAGGAGAAAGAGATGGGAAAGGAAGGGTTTGGCGCTTGGCTCCGTCGTCCCCACCCCCCGTCGTCGTCTAGTGGCGCGCAAGAGACGCGCGGCCCAAAACGGCCCTTCTCAGGGCCATCAAAGCACGTCGGGGAAGGTTTTGATTGTCGTGTTGCGTTTGGTGTGGGGGTCTGTCTGTATGCCCGTGGGGATGCTGTTTGCGTGCCGCGGTGGTTGGATTGCGGGGGTCGGTGGCGGGTGTGGGCGGCGGTAGCGGTAAGCGGTGTTGTTGTTGTTGTCGTGGTTGATTGTCGCCGTGTTTGTGGCGGCGGCCGACGGTTGGTTTTCTGTCACGTTGTTGTTTTGTTTGAATACGTTGGTTGGCTTGCCTGCGTTCGTTCTTCTCGGATGTCTGTCGTCTTGTCGAGTCGTGTCTGGTCTTTGTTTTGTTCCTTTGTGTGTGTTATGTTTTGCAACGGGGGGCACGTTGAGATGTGGGAAGGAGTCGGCGGGGGATTTCGGTGGCGTGTAGAGCGAGCGAGCGCGCCTGCCTGGCCGTTGGCCGTCGGAGTGGAGTGCGGGTGTTTTTGTTTTTGTTTTCGAAACGAAAGCGGCGGCCGGCCAGCCACCCGTGCGGTGTGACGTCGGCCGTTGGGTATTGTGCGCCGGGGAGGGATGATGTGTGATTGTTGCGCGCTGCTAGCAGGCAGGCAGAGTGAGCGGGTGTGGCGGACGGACGGGAAGTGGTGGTTTTTGTTTTTGGGTTGCGGGGCGAGAGGCAGGCGACCGACAAAGGTTGCTCGCGACGGAGAGATGTTAGTGGCCCTGAAAAGGGCCGTTTTTGTTTGTGCGGTGCGGTGCCGCGGCGCGGTTTAGGCGCGCTCGCCGCGGATGCGGCGCGCGAGCTGGATGTCCTTGGGCATGATGGTGACGCGCTTGGCGTGGATTGCGCACAGGTTGGTGTCTTCGAAGAGGCCGACGAGGTAGGCCTCGCTGGCCTCCTGCAGGGCCATGACTGCGGAGCTCTGGAAGCGCAGGTCGGTCTTGAAGTCCTGGGCGATCTCGCGCACTAGGCGCTGGAATGGCAGCTTGCGGATGAGCAGCTCTGTGCTCTTCTGGTAGCGCCTGATTTCTCGCAGGGCGACGGTGCCCGGCCTGTAGCGGTGGGGCTTCTTGACGCCTCCGGTGGCGGGCGCGCTCTTCCTCGCCGCCTTGGTGGCGAGCTGTTTGCGCGGCGCCTTTCCGCCGGTGGACTTGCGGGCCGTTTGCTTTGTGCGGGCCATGGCGGTAGCGGTAGCGGAGCGGCGTGCGTGGAGGTTAGGTGCGGCGCGGCGTCCGGTGCTGCCTTGACAACGGGCCCGCGCGCCTCCGTGCTGCGCTTATATGCCCTCGGTTGCGCGTGGTGGGGGGAGGGCGGGCCAGAGTCTATATAGGGGGGCGGCGGGCGCGCTGGGCGCAGACCGTAGCCGACTCTCCAGCCGCTGCAGCTGCTGTTTGTGCACGTTTTGCTTTGCCCGAGGAAGGAAGGATGACAGGCCGCGGCAAGGGAGGAAAGGGGCTCGGCAAGGGTGGCGCCAAGCGGCACCGCAAGGTGTTGCGCGACAACATCCAGGGCATCACGAAGCCCGCCATCCGCCGCCTGGCTCGCAGGGGCGGCGTGAAGCGCATCTCTGGTCTGATCTACGAGGAGACCCGCGGGGTGCTGAAGGTGTTCCTGGAGAACGTGATCCGCGACGCGGTGACGTACACTGAGCACGCCAAGCGCAAGACTGTGACGGCCATGGACGTGGTGTACGCCCTGAAGAGGCAGGGGCGCACCCTGTACGGTTTCGGCGGTTAGGCTGCGTCGCAGCGGGCGCTGGCCTTCCCGCGGCCGTGCTTGTGGGTGGGAGAGACTAGAAAACGGCCCTTTTCAGGGCCACCACACTGTTCGGAAGTTGAAAAGTGCGAAAGAGTCTGTGTTGTTGCTGCGTGTGTGCGCTGTGTTGTTTGTTTGTTTCTCTCTCTCTTTCTTTCTTTGTTTCTTTCTTTCCGTTTGTGAGCGACGTGATGTGACTGGGAGGGGAGAAGGAAAGGAAACGTGTCATGTGGCTGGCTGTGTGTGGAGCTGCTTCGTTTGTGTGTCTTTGTATCGATCGCGACGGAGATGGCGGGCTGTGTGTTGTTGTGCGAGAGGCGGTGATTATTTGCTTGCGTGGTTTGGCTCTGTGTGTTTGCGGCGGCGTTGGGGTTTCCGAGGCAAGGCGGCCGGATCAGCTGTTTCGTTCGTGTCGACGGCCGTTGCGCGCGGGAGTGGAGGGCGGTGTGTCGACACGCCTCCCTTTAACAATGGTCATTATTGCTGCCGTTGTCGTTTGGAAGGCGACTGCGACCGTGCAAAATGTGTGTGTGTGTGTGTGTTGGGCCACACGGGCTGTGTGGACGACAAGATGGCGGACGTGCGCCGGCGGCGGCTGTGCTGTGAAAGTGCAAAGTTAAAAAACAAAACAAGGTGCGGCGAGGACGACTGAAATTTTGCTTTGGACGTAGGTTTGTGTGGTGGCCCTGAAAAGGGCCGATTGTTGTGGGCCGAGCCGGCAAAGCGCGTTGCGTGCAGGGGAGCACGCGGCGGCTGCGATTGCCTGGCCTCCTTTAGGCCTTCTTCTCGGTCTTCTTTGGCAGCAGGACGGCCTGGATGTTGGGCAGGACACCACCCTGTGCGATGGTGACGCCCGACAGGAGCTTGTTGAGCTCCTCGTCGTTGCGGATGGCAAGCTGCAGGTGGCGCGGGATGATGCGCGTCTTCTTGTTGTCGCGGGCCGCGTTTCCGGCCAGCTCGAGCACCTCAGCCGCGAGGTACTCCATGACGGCGGCGAGGTAGACGGGCGCCCCGGCGCCGACGCGCTCTGCGTAGTTTCCCTTGCGCAGGAGGCGGTGGATTCTGCCGACCGGGAACTGGAGCCCAGCCCTGCTTGAGCGGGACTTTGACTTGCCCTTGACTTTGCCTCCCTTTCCGCGTCCGGACATGGCGATGGGCTAGCGACGGTGCACACGAAACGGAAACGAAAACGACCGGTGCGAGCGGCAGCGAGTCGAGCAGCGGAGTGCGTGCCGGCGCACTGCACTGCACTGCAATTCACTGGTTTCATCTACCAGGAGGAGGGACAGGCTAAGCAGCGAGGCTGCTGTTCCTGTTTGGACCTCTAGAGCTGTTGTGTGGCCTCACTGTTGGTTTGGCCTATGTGAGCGCCCGCGTGAGGGCGGACGCTGCTTTAAATGCGTCATAGCTGCTGCGGGAGAAGCTACTCCCGCAGCAGATCAGGCCAGCGCGTGGTTGGCCTGCGGTGGACTTGGTGTCCCAGTCCACGTATAAGATGACTGCCAGAGTGTCCTGCAGAGGCATAGAACACCCTGGCGGACTGCCTGATGCGATCCCGTAGCAACGGGACGCCAGCTTCCTCATGAAGCAGTCTCGTGGGGTACCGAGGCGGCTTGTGAAGTGCGAGTCGCAGCGCCCGATTTTGGACACGCTGGAGCATCGCAACGTGCGATGGAGCAGCATTCCCCCACACCACGGCGGCGTACTCGAGTACCGGCCGGACGAGGGCCAAGTACACGGTCAGGCCGTGCCGAGGGGGGAGAGTGGACGAGGGGTTCAGCAGCGGGTAGAGCGCCCGGAGACGCCCAATCGCCCGCCCCCTGATGTCGCGGATGTGCGGTAGCCAGGTGAGATGTCGGTCCAGCCGCACACCGAGGTATTGGCCTGTTGGTGACCACGGGATGGGGCCTCCCGAGATCGAGACAGGCGGCAGGGCAGGAGGCAGTCGTCTCCGAGTGAAGACGACCGCCTGGCTCTTGGCGGCGTTGAATTTGAGACGCCACTTGGTGGACCACGCCCCCAGGACGTCGCACGCAAGTTGGAGTCGGCGGCACATCGCGACCACGTTCATGCTGCGGGTGAACAGCGCAGTGTCGTCGGCGTAAAGAGCCAACTCCACGCGTGCCACCCGCGGTGCGTCGGCGGTGTACAAGGTGTACAGCAGGGGGCCGAGAACCGACCCCTGCGGTACCCCTGCACGAATCGGCCGGTCGGTGGATGTGCCGCCGGCGGCCCGGACGTGGAAGGTGCGGCCCTCTAGGTAGGACCGCAGTAGAAGTGCGTGCGACGTCGGGACCCCATGTACAAGGAGCTTGTACACGAGGCCCTCGTGCCACACGCTGTCGAACGCCTTGGAGACGTCTAGGAGTACCGCCCCAAGGTACTCCCGCGTCTCCAGCGCCCTCATCGCCTGTTCCACCAGGCGTAGGAGCTGGTGCGTGGTCGAGTGGCCCCGCCGGAATCCGAACTGCTCAGCTGGAAGGAGCCCTTCAGCGGTGACGTGGCGCCACAGCCGCTCCACGTACAATCTCTCAAAAATCTTGGAGAGAGACGGGAGCAGGCTGATCGGCCGGTAATGCTCCACCTGGCGCGGATCCTTGCCGGCCTTTGGGATAGCCACCACTTCCGCGTGTTTCCACGCGGAAGGGTAGATCCCGGAGCTGAGGACACAGTTAAAAGTGTCCGCTAGTGGCTGATAGAGTGCCGGCGGCAATAGCCGCAGGAGGTGGTTTGTGACTCCATCAGAGCCACCTGCCTTCTTCGGGTTGAGGCGGCGGAGCTGGAGTCCAACCTCTTCAGCTGTGACGGGCGTGATCACATCATCAGCGGCCCTGGCGGCGAGGAAAACTGGTAGGTGGTTTTCCACGAGTTGGACGTGTTCGGCGTCGAAAACATCCGCGACCGGTCGGAAGTTGTCGGCGAACACGTCTGCGAGTGCGTTGGCCTTGGCGTCCGGGGCGCAGACAACCTCGCCGCCGACATGGAGCGGAGGAACAGGCTGATGGCGGCGGAGGAAGCGCTTGGCGGTCCGCCAGGCACTCCCATCAGTCGTGTTCAGGGTGGCCACAAGGCCAGCCCAGTCACGGTTTCGGTGTTGGTCGATGGCGGCCCGGATTTCGCGCCGTGCCCGATTGAGGCGACGCTTGGTCTCAGGCTGCCTAGTGAGTTGCCACTCGCGGAAGAGGCGGTTTTTGGCCGTTATAGCCTCCAGTATGTGCGGAGGAAGCTGCCGAGACATCTCTCGGGGCCGCCGCGGCTGTCGGGGAGATGCAGCGGCAGCAGCGCTAAGGGTGTGCCGCGTAAAAAAGGCCAGCGCAGCATCGGCCCCCTCCAGGGCAGGATCTGGGGCATCTTCAAAGCGGCCGAGCAGTTCGGCTTGGAATCTGGCTTCGTCAATTCCGCGGAAGGTGCGGCGAGCAGGCGGCAGGGAGGCGCCGACAACGTCCATATCGTAGACCACCGGAAGGTGGTCAGAGGACAGGGCGCAGCGGACGGTAGCCGACGTAAAGTGCCCGACGCCTTTCAGGACTGCGACGTCGAGCACGTCGGGCTGGCCTCTGTTGGGAAAGAATGTATGGTCAAATGGACCCAGAACTAGAGCGCCGTGGCGTTGAGTGACGCGGAGAAGGCGTCGCCCGCTGACGTTGGTGACTCGAGAATTCCATTGCGGGCTCTTGGCATTTAAGTCACCCGCAATGAAAAGTTTCCCACGCAGCGTTAGGAGGGCATCAAGGTCGGCCTCCAGGAGATGGCCCCTCGGTGGCCTGTAGACAGCGATGAAGGTAATGACACCAGCTGTGGTGGTGACAGCCACCCCAGTGGCCTCCACCGCAGCTAGAGGCGGCAGCAGGACAGCATGGTGCTTCAGTGAGTTTTTCACATATATGGCAGTGCCTCCACCATGGGTGGGCCGGTCGGTGCGGTAGCAGCGATAGTTCGCCACACCGACGGCCACGCCAGGTTTAAGAAACGTCTCACAGACGAGGCAGATGTCTATCGCCTCATCTCGGAGGAATTGACGGAATTCCCCTTGTTGGGGAACTAAGCCGCGTGCGTTAAAGCCGCACACGGTGAGCCCATGTATATGCTCATTTTCCATGGCGGTCCGCAGGAACAACGCCGGCCTGGAGGGCGGACGTGACGGCAGTGACTAACACCGGCAGCTGCTCGAGCAGCTGGCTCAACGAACGCAAAAGCGTGCGGAGCTCAGCTGCATCAGGGGCCGTGGGGACCTCTGGGGCGGCCTCCAAGGCAGGAACAGCAGGCTGCGGTGGGACCGCAGGAGGTGATGTTTGCAGCGGCACAGCCCGAGGGGCAGACCGCTGTCGCGGGGCAGCAGTGGCCGGACGTTCCGCCGCAGGGGCGGTGCGCCGCGGCCGTCGGCGGCGCCGGCGGGGGGAAGCAGCCGGTGCGGAAGGCGCGGGTGCAGGGGGAGCAGCCACATCTGACGGGGCAGGCTGCTGCAGCGCAGCGCCATCAGAGGCAGCAGGCCGCTGAGTAGAGGGGGCGGGCGCCCCCCCCTTGGCGGCATCAGCGAAGCTGGTGCCAGGCTGCACCTTGCGGGAAGGGGTGGCCCGGCCGCGATGCTGCTGGCGGCCACGTTGGAAGGCCGGACATCCCCGGTAGCTCGCAACGTGCGCGCCACTGCAGTTGCAGCACGTCGGTTTGTCCTCTCGCGGGAGTGGGCATTCCTTGCTCTGATGCTGGGCCCCGCACTTGACACAGCGGGGCGGCATCGAACAATAGCGCGACACATGGTCGAGCCGTTGGCAGGAGAAACACTGGGCCCTCCTGCCCTTGGCCCTCAGTGGCTCCAGCCGGGGTGGGGGTGCTTTATGGGCTCGGGTGCGGCGGCCGGTTGCGCGCGCGCCCCATTGGTCGGCGGCCGCAACAGGGCGAGCTGGTAAAGGTGCGGCGGCGGCTGGCGGCGGGTGCCACTGTGTGGGGAGACGCTGACTAGAGCGGAGCGCTTGGTACTGGTGTTGCTGCTGCCGTACGTTGGTTCGAGATGCCGCCCAAGACTAGCGGGAAGGCCGCCAAGAAGGCTGGCAAGGCGCAGAAGAACATTTCGAAGGGCGACAAGAAGAAGAAGCGCAAGAGGAAGGAGAGCTATGCCATCTACATCTACAAGGTGCTGAAGCAGGTGCACCCTGACACGGGCATCTCGTCGAAGGCGATGAGCATCATGAACAGCTTCGTGAACGACATTTTCGAGCGCATTGCGGCCGAGGCTTCTCGGCTGGCGCACTACAACAAGCGCTCGACCATCACGTCCCGCGAGATCCAGACCGCTGTGCGGCTGTTGCTGCCTGGCGAGCTGGCCAAGCACGCCGTGAGCGAGGGCACGAAGGCGGTGACCAAGTACACGAGCTCCAAGTAAGGAGGTGGCTCTGGAATGGAAGGAAGGATGGAGAAGGCTCCTCCGTTGCGAGAGCGGCAAAACGGCCCTTTTCAGGGCCACCAACTTGCCTTTTGCGGGAAGGGCGGAATTGTTGTTGTTGTTTGTGTGGACGGCTGTGATGTATGTGTGCATTTTGATTGTGGGTGGGGGGGCGCGTCAAAGCGTGTTGCGCGGGGTACGGCCACGAGGTTGGTCGCCGTGGCGTGGAATGGTGGCACGCCTCGTTGGCGTGGTTTTTGACCCATTGGTGTTGTTGGTGTGTGTGTGTGTGTTACCCGTCTGCGAGGGGGGACTGTGCGATCGGCGACTTTTGTGTCACCGTAACGACGGCCGTTTGCGGGTTTGTTTTTTTGCACATCATACATGGCGAGGGTGAAATGTGAAATGTTTTTGTTTGGTTGTTTTTTTTTTTTTTTGCCGCCCACTATTCCCTTTGCTGTACGCCGAGTTTGACAATGGTGCGACGTAACTGCAGCGTGGAGGTGTGTGAGTGACGTTGAAATGAACGTGCCATTAAGACGCATTGTTGTTGTATTGTACTGTACGTGTACGGCGAACACGCACGATGATGTACCATTCGACTCTGATGTTTGATAGCCGTGTCTGACTGATTGCGTACGACGCACGCACACCGATGTCGTCATTCAAGATGCACGCGTGTCCAGTGCAGTACAGTAAGCGCGACGCTAGACGACGACGGCGGCGGCGGCGGCGGCGGCGGCGGCGGCGGTCGTTTGTTTGGCGAATGTCTGTACACGTGTTTGTCTGTGTCCATCCGGTGCGTATTTGTTTGTTTGAAAGTGTTTTGTGTGTCGGTGACGTGGTCCGATCCGTCGCCCCCTGAGTAACTGTCGATCGGCGCGATAGACGGGCGTCACGCAACTGAACCGAAGTCTTGGGCACACCCGTCATACTGTTGTACACCGTCGCGCTGAGAACGGTAACGAAAGGTTGACTTTGATCGGTCGAATGTCTGGGCAGAACGTGAGGAATGAGGCAAGAGTGCAAGGAGGGGGGGCAAAAGAGAGAGGAAGGGAAAAAGGGGAGAAACGCATTCGTAGAGCAACGGAACGTTCCCGTGTCGGAGGCGTATTGGAGCCGCACTGAAATGCGTTTAACGGCGGCGCGGCTGCAAGTGTCTGCCGTGGTGAACGTTACCTTTGACGGCTGCATTGGGCTTTGCCTTTGCTTTTGCTTTCGCTTTCGCTTTCCCGGATGTACGTAACGTTTGTTGATATGGTTCTGAGGAAGAGTGTATGACAGTGCCGTGCCGTCCATGTTCGTGTGCCCTCCCATTGTGTGTATGCTATTGTCTGTGTACGTGAATGATGTATGTAGGTGTTAGTGGACATGTTTTACCATTGGGGGGAAATGGATCGTCGATAGTTGCCGTCACTCTGTCACGGTCGAGATGACGCACCCTCCGTACAGAAAGGTGTCGAGAAAGTGAGTGTGTGTGTGCGTGCGTCCGTGAATTGGCAGTGTTTGGAGGTGGGCGTGCCCTGCATGTGGCCCGGAAGGCTGTTCGTTAGGCGGTAGTGTTGTGTGGACAGGGGAGGGGCATGCGTAACGCTGCTGGCATGGCATTTCGGGAGATGGGAGGGGGCAAACGAGGAGCGGCGGCCAAAGACGGGACGGGGAGGGGCGCGGTGTGGGTGGCTTGCGCCTGTGCTCGGCGTTGTGGTTTGTGCAAAAGAGGAGGAGAAAAACAATGTGAGTTGCCAGGGAGGGGAGCGGTGTTGTGTTGTGGTTGTCGTGGTGTAGCCGCAGACGCGGCTGTCAGTGAACGTGGCGAGACGGACGGATGCGCGGAGGGGCGGGGGCGGCGCATTTCGCCGGTGCCGTGCCATGCCTGAAAGCCGCGTGGTCGCTGTGTTGTTGGTGGCGTGGGGGCGAGGAGAGTACCGTACGGGTGTGCTTGTGCGCCGGAAATGGCACACTGCGCCCGCCCGTCTTGGAGGCTGATGGCTGTGGTGTGGAAATGGGGCGCGGTGATGTTGAAGCAGTTGAAGAACAGAAAAGAAACCAAGAAAACGGAAGGCGTGATGCGGCGGTGGTGGTGAGAGCGGGAAAAACAAAACAAAAAAAAAAGAAGGAAAAACAACGAGAAAACAAAAAGTCTATCAATATTAAAATGGAAATGGACCCAGGTATAACCTCCCTGCACAAATAGCAGAGAGTCCGATGATAATAAAAATGTGCCAGAATGTTAACGTCCCTACAAAACAAACCCAACGATAATATTAATGAAAGAGTGAACCGTATGTAACATTGCAACAGACATAATGAAACCTGATAAATTGTATAAGGGCAGCAGCGTTGACCTTTGGCCCTGTATTCAGAATAAAAAGAGCCAAAGATCGTTACCCCAATGAAAAAGACACTGAAACACGTATGTAACATAGTAGCGATGGCGAGACATTGTAGCATCTGTGACCAGAGAGTTTGCGCTGGACTGCGCGAGTGTTGCGAGCGGTTCTCAGTCAGTCAGTAGTCGTTGCGAGTCCGTAGCTATGTGTAGTTGAGGGCTGTACTCTGTCAGTAGTCGTCGCGTGCAGTACGCTAATAGTCGTCATGCAGAGCGGTCGGTCAGTAGTAGCAGCCGAGCGCGGTTGTGTGATGTAGGCGGTCGGCAACACTGGTCAAGATGGTGAATAAGGTATACTGTTAATTAATATAATCATTAGATAATGAAAAATTGTATTTATTGTAATTATTCTCCAACAAGTTCCCCAATAATAATTTTTATTTCAAAAGCATTTTTCAAACATTTAATTGTTTATTGAACTAAAGAGTTCGTTGCACTTCACATTTCATTCCACTTCTTTGAAGAAAAATGTCACTAAAATCACAAAAAAAGAGAATATTATTATTTGCAATGCAGTTCCTCCAAGCGCTGCGCAACAACCAGAGCAGAAATGTGACATCCATTTATTCGGAGGTAAGACTTTAATTCTGATTGTTTTGCACAGGGCCAAAGACCGATATTTCGGTTTAATTGAAGTTTCTTGTCACTGAACGGACTTTTTTAAATGTTGTGTGAAGACTTTATATTTGAGTCAGATTGCGAATTTCACATTTTTGTTGCCATTTTCAATACCTCTCATTGTGGGCGAGGTTACAATTAGCGCAATGTCCATTAGCATCCGTAAATAACATTGTCCATTATTTTAAATTTTGCTGGGAGGTTACAACACACACACACACACACACAAAAAAAAAAAAAAAAAAAAAAAAAAAAAAAAAAACAAAAAAATTGCATTTATATCCGCTCCTCAATTGTAGATACCCCTTACACAGCTGTGTGCAATGAATGAGTGCTGGCTGGTAATTAATTGCACTCCTTGGAGGGAAATGCCATAGGAAGTAGTCTTTAAAAAGTGAATGTTTTTCGTTAAGAGACAAAAGTTACTTTAGAAAAAAAGTAATAGTGGGGCTTTTGTTGTTGAACAAAATAAGTACAATGAACATACGTTATCAGATTTGCGCAATGCAGCGTCACACCACCTTTTGATTATAACACAATAGACTATACATCGTCCCGAACCGTGACCAGAGTCGCGAGACGAGCAGAGCACGCCGCCGACGCCCGCTCAGTACAACCGTCCACCCGCTACTACTGTCGACCGACTACTACCTCTCCCGACTCGCGCTACAATATATATATAACAACTGTTCCTGGCGACCCGGTGCGTGCCACTACTGTCGTCTGGCGCGGTCCAAGCGCCGACTAGCAGCGATAAAGAACTCTCTGGTCAGACAGAGATGCTGTCATGCCTCGCCATCGCTCTGGTAATGAATACATACGTGTTGCAGCGTGCGTACCACCGGAACACGCAGTGGCGGAGCCAAAGACTGTGTTGTCGAGGTCGAGTGCGAGCGGGAAGAGAGGCAGCGTCGGCACGGAGATGCAAGCGAGCGCGAGACGCACGGGGGCTGCGGCGTGGCGCGTTTGCGGTCGGCGCCTTTGGTGGCAACGGCCGGGACAAGCAGCGGTGTATGGTGTGGTGCGGGGCGGACAGGGGCGGCGGTGGACGGGGAGGAGGCGGCGCGACGACGGCATGGGGGCGAAAACGGGACGGGGGACGGCGGATGTTGAGAGGCGTCACGCGCGGACAGGACACAGACACAGAGACACACAGATTGGAAAGGGAGGGTGCGCGGTAGTAGTTGGGAATGTGCGTACCGTGCGGGATGGGAGTGGGCGAGGAACACGGTCGTGGCCCCTGTTTTGGGTGCGTGTGATGACGTCGGTGTGTTGTGGGAAGGGAAGGTGCTGTGGCGGCGGCGCGTAATGGGCGTAGGCCGAAAAGAGAAAGGAACGTGGGCAGTGTGTTGGCAAGCGTCGGTTCGACTGCGACGTTGATGGGCAGGGCAGGGCAGGGCAGGGCAGGGCAGGGCAAGGTTAATGGTGGTAGGAGTAGGCGTGTGGGCGCAAAAAAATCTGCCGCTGCAGCGCGGTGCCGTAACCGCCATGGCGGGAAGGAGAGAGGGCCAAAGAAAGAAAGAAAGAAAGAAGAAAACAAAAAAAAAAAAAAAAAGGAGGGGGGGGCGAAAGTGGAGAGGCGGTGGTGTGAGAAGGGCGGGGGCGGAAGGAAGGCAGGAAGGACAAGAGGCGAGGCGACGGCTTGCTTTGTGTATCGGTCGGTCTCTGGCTATGCTTCGTTTTCTGCAGCAGGGTCGGTGCGCGGCGTGGCTTGCGGCAGTGGGAACGCCTGGTGGCTGGACGGCCAGCAATGCGGTTGGATGGGCGGCCACAGCACCGCACCTGTGCCCGAGGAGGAGACGCTGGCGGCGGGCCCTGAGGTGAGGCCGGCTCGGCTGGGGCTGTGGATGTGTAGGTGTGCGCCGCTGCTGCAACAACGAGTAAAACGCGAGAAGAAGGGATGGCGGTAGAGAGAGAAAAAAAAAAACAAAAGGTCGTGTTGTGTTGATGCGCAGGCAGACGCGTACAGAGGGACGAGCCCGGTCTGCAGCAGGGTGTGGCCGTGCCGAGTGCAGAGCAGCGGCGGCTCGGTTCGGTTCGGCCCGGCCCGGCGGGCCGCGCTGTTGTCGCGGACGTGAGCGCCCCCTGGCGGGTGGCCGGAGGCGGCGCGGCGTGTTGGACGTGTGGCTGGTGGCAGTGCACAATTTGCGAGTGGCTGGCGGTGCGGTGTGGTGTGGCGTGGCGGTTGGCGCGTCGGGCGGCGGAGAGGTATGTGTTGCGGGCGCCCTTTGCTGCGCTGCGTCGTTGCGTGTGCCGTACAGGGCGGGCGCTTGTCGACTGTGTGGGCGGTGTGGCGAATTGGCGTGAAAACGGCTGCCGAGAGGTGTGTGGTAGCGAGCCGGTCGGTGGTGTCAGTGCGAAGGGGAATGTGCGTGCGTGTTTGGCGGTGTCGGTGTGCTTTTTGCGGCGTGAGAGTGGGAATTAGTGGGGCCGGCTGTTGTGTTGGTTCCTTGTGTCTTGTGTCGCGTAGCTTGATGGCAACGTGGAAGGACGCCGGTTTCGTTTTCGTTTCGAGCCTTGCGTGTGGTTGTCGACGTTGACTGGTTGGCGTGTGCCGATGCACGTGCATGTGTGGGTCGCGAGTGCGTTTTTGGCTGGCTGTGTGTGTGTGTGTGTGTGTGTGTGTGTGTGTGTGTGTTTTGGGGGGGAAGGGGGAGGCGGTGGTGAAAGTGCAGTCGTCGGGTGGGGCTGGGGCTGTGCGTCGTGGCGGAAAGGTGGTAGGTTGCGGGAAGCGAGCCCGTCGTTGACGGTGTCGCGTGAGTTGTGAATCGAGTGGGGCGCGGGGCGCGGGGCGCGGGACAGGAGCAGCGTGCCGCTGCGTCGTGGTCGTCAGCAGAGGCTGTGCGTGTGCTTGTCCTTTTTGTGGGCGGTTCGGTTCGTGCGAGGCGTTTTTGTTTTGTGTTGCCCTAGTTGTTAGTTTATTTTGTTTGTGTTTGTTATTTTGAGACGACGACTGGTTGGTGGCGTGCGCGCGAAGTGGCGGTGTGCGCTTCCCGTGTCGTTTGTGTTGTTTGGTTTTTTTGTTTTTGTGTTTTTTTTTTTTTTTTTTTTTTTTTTTTTTTTTTTTTTTTTTTTTGCACTGGGCCCCGGTGGGTGGGTGCGTGTGTGTCGATTGCCGGCTGGCGAAAGGTGCGCCATCGGCGGGGTGGGTCGCCGGCACAAGTAGAGGCGGCGGCGTTGTTGTTGCTGTTGTTGTGTGGTGTTTGTTTTGTTCGGCTGTGTCGGCGAGCTGTGTTGCGGTGCGTGTGAATGGTGGTGCAAAAGTGCTGGCGTTGGGGCTGCGACTGCGACGGCGGCGAGCCGCGGGCGCGCCATTGATAGTGATGTTGTGAACAGCGGCTGTGTACGGTAGTGGTGTTGTTGTAGCACGACGTGCATCCGGGCCGGCGCGGAAAGCGCAGTTGCGGGCGGTTGCCCTTCGGTGCCAGCCATGTCGCGTGAGCGGCGGGTTGCTCTGGTGTCGACACGTGGTGCTCTGGGTTGTTGTGTGGTGCCCTTTGGCCGGTGGGGGTGGTTCGCGTGTGTCTCGTTCGCGCTCGGTGTCTGGTCGTGGTCGTGCTGCTCCCCCGTCTGTCGGCGGTTTCCGACGTCGTCTGTACGTTTTTGTTCGTTTGCGGCGTGCGTGCCGACGTCGTCCCGTCGCGACCTTTCAACCGAAAGTGTGGCGCCCGAAGGTGAACGAACGTAACCCTGACCTCGGCGCTTTACGCTGAGCCGAGCGAACCGAACCGAACCTAACCTGTGGTGTGGCGAGGTGAGCTCAGCCTGTGAGCCCCTAACGTCTACGTAAGGTAAGCTGTCCGGCTCACGCCTCACGTTTGAACGCTTTTTTAACCTACGTTTGACGCTTCTTAACCTAGCACTGACCCCTTAACCTAACGTGTAACCTAACCTAACCTAACCTCTGACGCCTGACGTGTTTGAATGCTTAACCTAAGTTTGACGCTTAACCTAACCCAAGTCCCCTTAACCTAACCCACGTCCACCTAACCTAACCTAACGTAGACGTGTAAACGTAATGTGTAACGCGTAACGTGTAAGGTCGGCTGTCGTGTGTGCTTGACGGCAGATTGGGTTGGTCTGTAGATTCGGATTGCGGTTTGCCTCGGTCGAGGGGTTGGGTCGGAAGCGGCGAGGGGCGGCGGCGCCTGTTGCGCAGGCGGCGTCCGTTTGCGGCGGGCAATTGGTGAGAAACGGCTGTGAATGTTGGCCGGCGAGAGGAGGAGGACGGCGCGCGATGTGGCCCGACGGCTGCGGGCCGATCGGGAAACGGCGGGAGGGCGACGGAAGGCGATGGGGCGGCGGAGGCGCGTTTGCACGGCCGTCATCGCCGCACGCCTCGGCTTGTGTGGCTGTGGCGCCGGCCGCGCTGGCCGGGCTGCCGCGGCGACGGTGTGGGAGTTTTGCCGAAGGTTTGGCCATTGTGGCGGGTCGTCGGCTGGGGCTGTGGGGGCGGCATTTGGGCGGGGGCGGCGATTCTCGGCGGGCCGACCCAGGCTGTAGCGCGCGGTAGCTGCAGTTTGGCCGTGGTTTGCGGCGCTGCCGTGGCGACTGGTTGGCGACTGTGGTGTGGCTGTGTGTAGCCCCATCCTCGGTGGTTTGAAAGGCGCGGGCGGTTGTGGCGCAGGTTTGGGGCTGCTCCGCACAGGCTGTCGGACGTTGGGCGGTAGCAAGCGCGGGAGGCGCGGCGCGGCGGCGCGCAGAGTGGCGGCCGCTCTCTCGGCCGTCCGCGCCCGCCCGCGACACTGGCTGGGCCTTGTGATTCTCTGCTCTGCTGCTGTGCTGTGCTTGCGTGCCTGCCGTCCCGCTCGCTCTCGCTGTGTGTTACGCGCGTCGTCGAAATGGCAGATCAGGCGGCTACGAACGAGACTGCTGCGGCACCCGCCGCCACCGGCACTACGAAGAAGGCCAAGTCTGCGTCGTCTGCGAAGAAGCCGCGCGCCAAGCCTGCGCACCCGCGCACCTCTGAGATGGTGACGGCCGCCATCAAGAGTCTGAAGGAGCGCGGCGGGTCGTCGCTGCAGGCGATCAAGAAGTACATAGCCGCGCACTACAAGCTGGACGCGGAGAAGCTGGCGCCGTTTATCAAGAAGTACCTCAAGTCGGCCGTCGTGGCGGGCGAGCTGGTGCAGACGAAGGGGAAGGGCGCGTCCGGCTCGTTCAAGCTTGCCGGCGCCGGCGGCGGCGGGGGGGCGGCCGAGGGCGGCAAGGCTCGTGCTGGCGGTGCCAAGAAGAAGCGCGCCGCTCCGGCCAGCAAGGAGAAGAAGGGCGCCCGTGCGGCCGGCGCAAAGAAGGCTGGTGGCGTGAAGGCGGCGACCGGTCGGAAGGCGGGCGCCGCCAAGAAGGCGTCTGCGGCGTCGGCCGCTCCCGCGGGTGCGAAGAAGGCGGCTGCGGCCAAGCCGGCCAAGGCCAAGTCGCCGTCGAAGGCGAAGAAGGCCGCCAAGGTTCCGACGAAGAAGCCGAAGGCGCCGCGCCCGAAGAAGGCGACGACGCCGTCTAAGGCGAAGGCTTCGCCCAAGAAGAAGAAGTAGAGTAGAGGAGAAAGAGATGGGAAAGGAAGGGTTTGGCGCTTGGCTCCGTCGTCCCCACCCCCCGTCGTCGTCTAGTGGCGCGCAAGAGACGCGCGGCCCAAAACGGCCCTTCTCAGGGCCATCAAAGCACGTCGGGGAAGGTTTTGATTGTCGTGTTGCGTTTGGTGTGGGGGTCTGTCTGTATGCCCGTGGGGATGCTGTTTGCGTGCCGCGGTGGTTGGATTGCGGGGGTCGGTGGCGGGTGTGGGCGGCGGTAGCGGTAAGCGGTGTTGTTGTTGTTGTCGTGGTTGATTGTCGCCGTGTTTGTGGCGGCGGCCGACGGTTGGTTTTCTGTCACGTTGTTGTTTTGTTTGAATACGTTGGTTGGCTTGCCTGCGTTCGTTCTTCTCGGATGTCTGTCGTCTTGTCGAGTCGTGTCTGGTCTTTGTTTTGTTCCTTTGTGTGTGTTATGTTTTGCAACGGGGGGCACGTTGAGATGTGGGAAGGAGTCGGCGGGGGATTTCGGTGGCGTGTAGAGCGAGCGAGCGCGCCTGCCTGGCCGTTGGCCGTCGGAGTGGAGTGCGGGTGTTTTTGTTTTTGTTTTCGAAACGAAAGCGGCGGCCGGCCAGCCACCCGTGCGGTGTGACGTCGGCCGTTGGGTATTGTGCGCCGGGGAGGGATGATGTGTGATTGTTGCGCGCTGCTAGCAGGCAGGCAGAGTGAGCGGGTGTGGCGGACGGACGGGAAGTGGTGGTTTTTGTTTTTGGGTTGCGGGGCGAGAGGCAGGCGACCGACAAAGGTTGCTCGCGACGGAGAGATGTTAGTGGCCCTGAAAAGGGCCGTTTTTGTTTGTGCGGTGCGGTGCCGCGGCGCGGTTTAGGCGCGCTCGCCGCGGATGCGGCGCGCGAGCTGGATGTCCTTGGGCATGATGGTGACGCGCTTGGCGTGGATTGCGCACAGGTTGGTGTCTTCGAAGAGGCCGACGAGGTAGGCCTCGCTGGCCTCCTGCAGGGCCATGACTGCGGAGCTCTGGAAGCGCAGGTCGGTCTTGAAGTCCTGGGCGATCTCGCGCACTAGGCGCTGGAATGGCAGCTTGCGGATGAGCAGCTCTGTGCTCTTCTGGTAGCGCCTGATTTCTCGCAGGGCGACGGTGCCCGGCCTGTAGCGGTGGGGCTTCTTGACGCCTCCGGTGGCGGGCGCGCTCTTCCTCGCCGCCTTGGTGGCGAGCTGTTTGCGCGGCGCCTTTCCGCCGGTGGACTTGCGGGCCGTTTGCTTTGTGCGGGCCATGGCGGTAGCGGTAGCGGAGCGGCGTGCGTGGAGGTTAGGTGCGGCGCGGCGTCCGGTGCTGCCTTGACAACGGGCCCGCGCGCCTCCGTGCTGCGCTTATATGCCCTCGGTTGCGCGTGGTGGGGGGAGGGCGGGCCAGAGTCTATATAGGGGGGCGGCGGGCGCGCTGGGCGCAGACCGTAGCCGACTCTCCAGCCGCTGCAGCTGCTGTTTGTGCACGTTTTGCTTTGCCCGAGGAAGGAAGGATGACAGGCCGCGGCAAGGGAGGAAAGGGGCTCGGCAAGGGTGGCGCCAAGCGGCACCGCAAGGTGTTGCGCGACAACATCCAGGGCATCACGAAGCCCGCCATCCGCCGCCTGGCTCGCAGGGGCGGCGTGAAGCGCATCTCTGGTCTGATCTACGAGGAGACCCGCGGGGTGCTGAAGGTGTTCCTGGAGAACGTGATCCGCGACGCGGTGACGTACACTGAGCACGCCAAGCGCAAGACTGTGACGGCCATGGACGTGGTGTACGCCCTGAAGAGGCAGGGGCGCACCCTGTACGGTTTCGGCGGTTAGGCTGCGTCGCAGCGGGCGCTGGCCTTCCCGCGGCCGTGCTTGTGGGTGGGAGAGACTAGAAAACGGCCCTTTTCAGGGCCACCACACTGTTCGGAAGTTGAAAAGTGCGAAAGAGTCTGTGTTGTTGCTGCGTGTGTGCGCTGTGTTGTTTGTTTGTTTCTCTCTCTCTTTCTTTCTTTCCGTTTGTGAGCGACGTGATGTGACTGGGAGGGGAGAAGGAAAGGAAACGTGTCATGTGGCTGGCTGTGTGTGGAGCTGCTTCGTTTGTGTGTCTTTGTATCGATCGCGACGGAGATGGCGGGCTGTGTGTTGTTGTGCGAGAGGCGGTGATTATTTGCTTGCGTGGTTTGGCTCTGTGTGTTTGCGGCGGCGTTGGGGTTTCCGAGGCAAGGCGGCCGGATCAGCTGTTTCGTTCGTGTCGACGGCCGTTGCGCGCGGGAGTGGAGGGCGGTGTGTCGACACGCCTCCCTTTAACAATGGTCATTATTGCTGCCGTTGTCGTTTGGAAGGCGACTGCGACCGTGCAAAATGTGTGTGTGTGTGTGTGTTGGGCCACACGGGCTGTGTGGACGACAAGATGGCGGACGTGCGCCGGCGGCGGCTGTGCTGTGAAAGTGCAAAGTTAAAAAACAAAACAAGGTGCGGCGAGGACGACTGAAATTTTGCTTTGGACGTAGGTTTGTGTGGTGGCCCTGAAAAGGGCCGATTGTTGTGGGCCGAGCCGGCAAAGCGCGTTGCGTGCAGGGGAGCACGCGGCGGCTGCGATTGCCTGGCCTCCTTTAGGCCTTCTTCTCGGTCTTCTTTGGCAGCAGGACGGCCTGGATGTTGGGCAGGACACCACCCTGTGCGATGGTGACGCCCGACAGGAGCTTGTTGAGCTCCTCGTCGTTGCGGATGGCAAGCTGCAGGTGGCGCGGGATGATGCGCGTCTTCTTGTTGTCGCGGGCCGCGTTTCCGGCCAGCTCGAGCACCTCAGCCGCGAGGTACTCCATGACGGCGGCGAGGTAGACGGGCGCCCCGGCGCCGACGCGCTCTGCGTAGTTTCCCTTGCGCAGGAGGCGGTGGATTCTGCCGACCGGGAACTGGAGCCCAGCCCTGCTTGAGCGGGACTTTGACTTGCCCTTGACTTTGCCTCCCTTTCCGCGTCCGGACATGGCGATGGGCTAGCGACGGTGCACACGAAACGGAAACGAAAACGACCGGTGCGAGCGGCAGCGAGTCGAGCAGCGGAGTGCGTGCCGGCGCAGCCGCGCTCGCACATTTTGTACCCTGACTTTGAGGGTGACTAGAGGTGAAGTTTTTGTCCTCGGACATTTACTTCAATTGGGAAATGTGTGGTTGTATTGTTGTGTCTTTACTTTTGTGGTATGTCTTGTATGGTTATGTGCATGTTTGTTACTTTAACTTGTGCTGCCTGATCTGTGGCGATTTGTGGGTGATGATGATGATGGTGAATTGATGGGGGTGAGAGAGGGTGATGTGATGGAGGGCGATCGTGTGTTCAGTCAAAGAATATTGACCTGGGTGTTTTATGGCGCTTGATGGTGGGGTCGTATTGACCCAGTGAGTTAATGAGGGGGTTTGTTGACCTGCTAGCTGTTTCGTAGAATGCTTTAGCTAGGTCAACAAAACGTTGTTGAAGTCGTACTACGTCCGCAGACGCGTGAAGGTCGTCTGTGGGGAATCGGGAGGGGAGGTGTAAGGCTCGTTTGAGGGCCCTATTTTGTACCCTTTGGAGTTTGAGTACGTGCGTCTTGGCCGCATAGCCCCATACTGGGCACGCGTATTCCATTATGGGGCGTATGAGGGTGCAGTAGATGCGTACTCCTAGGTCTGCTGTGAGCCCACTACCAGTATTAAGGACCGGGTATAGTACGCTCAAGCGAGCGCTGGCTCGGCGGCGCAGGTCGTCGATGTGCGCCTGCCATGTCAGCCTCTTATCTAGGGTCACCCCTAGATACTTTGCGGTGTTTCGCCAAGGCAGTTCTTGGCCGTTTAATCTTAGATTTAAGGGTGGTCGCCTGCGTGGTCCTCGCGGTCCTAATCGGCGCGTAATCACAATTGCCTGGGTTTTCCCGCTGTTAATTGTGATTCGCCACCTTTTGGACCATTCCTCTGTGGCGTTGAGAACTCTTTGGAGGCGTCTTGTGACCAGATCCCTGTTTGGGTTGCGGGTGAAAAATGCTGTATCATCTGCATATTGTGCAGTGTGCACCAGGGGTGAGGTGGGTGTGTCTGCCGTGTACAGGCTGTACAGGACAGGCCCTAGCACCGATCCCTGGGGCACCCCTGCACGTATGCGTCTTTTTGTTGACAGGGAGTTGTCAACCCTGACGGAAAATGTCCTATTCGAGAGATAGCTTTTCAGTAGCTTTACTATCGTCCCGGGGAAGCCTTGTGTGTATAGTTTGTACAATAACCCATTGTGCCATACGGAATCGAAGGCCTTGGCTACATCAAGTAGCACTATCCCACAGTAGCTTCTGCGGTTGAAGGCCTCGGTGGCTGCTTCAACAACTCTCATGATCTGTTGGGGGGCGGAGTGTTTCTGCCTGAATCCAAACTGGAAATCAGGCAGAACTTGCTCTCTGGAGATGTGTTGCTCAATAGGTGTGATTAGGAGGCGCTCGTAGATTTTACTGAGAGTGGGCAGAAGACTAATCGGTCTGTAGTGCTGTGGGAATAATGGGTCCTTACCGGGTTTAGCTATCGCGACCACCTCCGCGTGTTTCCAGCACGCTGGAAACTCGCGGGATCGAGTAATCTCGTTGAAGACGTTCGCGATGTGTGTGATTGCCAGTGGCGGGAGGTTCTTAACTAACTGGTTTGTGAGCCGGTCGTGGCCTGGGGCCTTTTTGTTGGGCAGGGACCTAATGACTTTTGCCACGTCTTCTGGGGCGAAAAGTGGAGTGTGTTCATTCTCGTCGTCTTCAGCTGCAAGGAATACTGCAAGCTGCTGACGGACTATGATTTCGTGGTCCTCGTCCTGCGCCTCTGCTGGTTGAAACTGTTGTTCGAACGAGTCGGCGAGCGCGTTGGCCTTGTCGACAGGGCTGAAGACAAGGCTTCCACGCTCGCCGTGCAGAGGTGGCATACGCGCGCGTGTACGTGTGAATTGCTTGGTAGCTTGCCATAGGCTGTTGTCGTCCACTTTGAGGGCTGATAGGCGGGCAGACCATTGCTGGTTGCGGTTCTCATTGAGTGCTACTTTCAACTCTCTCTGTAGACGGTTGAGCAGCCTCCTAGTTGCCGGATTTCTTGTTATTTTCCATTCTTTTGCGACCCTGTTTTTGTGCCTAATTTGCGCAAGCAGGTGCTCCGGGAGTTGTATTTGAGGAGGAGGGCCTTCTCGCTGCCGGGGTGTGGCCTCCTCAGCAGCCTGCAGGATCGTGTTGGTGAGGTCTTTAAGCGCCTGTTCTGCAGTATCTGCAGTTGGAGGCGGGGCGCGAGCTATTTCAGAAGCGACATTTACCTGAAAGTGCTCCCAGTTCGTGTGCTTATACGACACCTGGTGTTGTGGGAGAGCTACCCTTTCTCCCACGTCGACCTCGATTATAACTGGGTTGTGATCGGAGGACATTCTATTTATTGTTCTCGCAGTCACAAAGCCTGTTATTCTCCTTGTGAGAGCTATGTCGAGGACGTCTGGCCGGCCTCCGTTTTTAGGGAAGTGTGTCGGCTCTTCTGGGCCCCAGACGTCGAACTGGTGGTCTCGCGAGAGTCGTTGCAGCTGACGACCGGCTCTGGTCGTGACTCTAGAATGCCAGTCTGCATGTTTTGCATTGAGGTCTCCTCCTATTAGGAGCTTGCCTCTGATTTGTGCAAGTGCGGGAATGTCGTCCTCATCTAAAGTTGGGGTCGGTTGGCGGTAAGCTGCAACGACTGTGAGGGGGCCTGTAACTGTGGCTATTTCCACAGCTACCGTTTCTAACGAGCGGGTAGCTGGGGGGAATATCTGGTGGTGGGGGATCCCTCTCTTTACGTATATGGCCACCCCGCCTCCTGCGGTTGGCCTGTCACGTCTGTAACTGTTATAGTTTGGGACTGCCGCTTTTACTCCCGGTTTTAGGTGTGTTTCGGACATCATGCAAACGTCGATGTTAAGCTCCTTCATGAGCTCTCGGAACTCCATGACTTGGTTGAAGATGCCGTCTGCGTTAAAGACGCACATTTTCAGACCTTGAATATGGGGGCGTCTATCCATGTTTGGCTGTTGTTGTTACTTGGGAAGTCGCTGAGGGATGCGACTGCTTAACTGCTGCTTGTAGGGCGGCGAGGATCTGCGCATTTTGCTGCTGAATTTCCCGCATCATCTGTGCGAGAAGATTCAGAGTTTGGGACATGACTCCCAGCACAGGATCGTCTGTGGCAGGCGAGGGGGCAGCTTCGCTCAGACTTTGGGTGACAGGATGTCTGCCATCGGTCTGACAGTCCGCGCCCTCCACCCGCCGCAAACTGGTCTTTGGGGCAGGGGTTAGGACTTCCCTAGGGCATTCTCCGTCGTTAGGGATCTGGTCAGGGGGAGGAGTGTCCTGGGTTGTTTCCGGGGAGCGACGGCCGCAAGATTCCGGTCCCACCGCGGCCGCCAGAGGGGCACTACTGCGCGCCTCAGTGTCGGCCGCGATGTTTGCGAACGTCGCGGCGGCCGTCACCTCCCGGGATTTGCTTCTGTAGGCCGGCCTATCTCGTCTTGTGATTTCAGGTCGGTTTGGGGGTTTAAGCTTGTCGGCGGCCGCAACAGGGCGAGCTGGTAAAGGTGCGGCGGCGGCTGGCGGCGGGTGCCACTGTGTGGGGAGACGCTGACTAGAGCGGAGCGCTTGGTACTGGTGTTGCTGCTGCCGTACGTTGGTTCGAGATGCCGCCCAAGACTAGCGGGAAGGCCGCCAAGAAGGCTGGCAAGGCGCAGAAGAACATTTCGAAGGGCGACAAGAAGAAGAAGCGCAAGAGGAAGGAGAGCTATGCCATCTACATCTACAAGGTGCTGAAGCAGGTGCACCCTGACACGGGCATCTCGTCGAAGGCGATGAGCATCATGAACAGCTTCGTGAACGACATTTTCGAGCGCATTGCGGCCGAGGCTTCTCGGCTGGCGCACTACAACAAGCGCTCGACCATCACGTCCCGCGAGATCCAGACCGCTGTGCGGCTGTTGCTGCCTGGCGAGCTGGCCAAGCACGCCGTGAGCGAGGGCACGAAGGCGGTGACCAAGTACACGAGCTCCAAGTAAGGAGGTGGCTCTGGAATGGAAGGAAGGATGGAGAAGGCTCCTCCGTTGCGAGAGCGGCAAAACGGCCCTTTTCAGGGCCACCAACTTGCCTTTTGCGGGAAGGGCGGAATTGTTGTTGTTGTTTGTGTGGACGGCTGTGATGTATGTGTGCATTTTGATTGTGGGTGGGGGGGCGCGTCAAAGCGTGTTGCGCGGGGTACGGCCACGAGGTTGGTCGCCGTGGCGTGGAATGGTGGCACGCCTCGTTGGCGTGGTTTTTGACCCATTGGTGTTGTTGGTGTGTGTGTGTGTGTTACCCGTCTGCGAGGGGGGACTGTGCGATCGGCGACTTTTGTGTCACCGTAACGACGGCCGTTTGCGGGTTTGTTTTTTTGCACATCATACATGGCGAGGGTGAAATGTGAAATGTTTTTGTTTGGTTGTTTTTTTTTTTTTTTGCCGCCCACTATTCCCTTTGCTGTACGCCGAGTTTGACAATGGTGCGACGTAACTGCAGCGTGGAGGTGTGTGAGTGACGTTGAAATGAACGTGCCATTAAGACGCATTGTTGTTGTATTGTACTGTACGTGTACGGCGAACACGCACGATGATGTACCATTCGACTCTGATGTTTGATAGCCGTGTCTGACTGATTGCGTACGACGCACGCACACCGATGTCGTCATTCAAGATGCACGCGTGTCCAGTGCAGTACAGTAAGCGCGACGCTAGACGACGACGGCGGCGGCGGCGGCGGCGGCGGCGGTCGTTTGTTTGGCGAATGTCTGTACACGTGTTTGTCTGTGTCCATCCGGTGCGTATTTGTTTGTTTGAAAGTGTTTTGTGTGTCGGTGACGTGGTCCGATCCGTCGCCCCCTGAGTAACTGTCGATCGGCGCGATAGACGGGCGTCACGCAACTGAACCGAAGTCTTGGGCACACCCGTCATACTGTTGTACACCGTCGCGCTGAGAACGGTAACGAAAGGTTGACTTTGATCGGTCGAATGTCTGGGCAGAACGTGAGGAATGAGGCAAGAGTGCAAGGAGGGGGGGCAAAAGAGAGAGGAAGGGAAAAAGGGGAGAAACGCATTCGTAGAGCAACGGAACGTTCCCGTGTCGGAGGCGTATTGGAGCCGCACTGAAATGCGTTTAACGGCGGCGCGGCTGCAAGTGTCTGCCGTGGTGAACGTTACCTTTGACGGCTGCATTGGGCTTTGCCTTTGCTTTTGCTTTCGCTTTCGCTTTCCCGGATGTACGTAACGTTTGTTGATATGGTTCTGAGGAAGAGTGTATGACAGTGCCGTGCCGTCCATGTTCGTGTGCCCTCCCATTGTGTGTATGCTATTGTCTGTGTACGTGAATGATGTATGTAGGTGTTAGTGGACATGTTTTACCATTGGGGGGAAATGGATCGTCGATAGTTGCCGTCACTCTGTCACGGTCGAGATGACGCACCCTCCGTACAGAAAGGTGTCGAGAAAGTGAGTGTGTGTGTGCGTGCGTCCGTGAATTGGCAGTGTTTGGAGGTGGGCGTGCCCTGCATGTGGCCCGGAAGGCTGTTCGTTAGGCGGTAGTGTTGTGTGGACAGGGGAGGGGCATGCGTAACGCTGCTGGCATGGCATTTCGGGAGATGGGAGGGGGCAAACGAGGAGCGGCGGCCAAAGACGGGACGGGGAGGGGCGCGGTGTGGGTGGCTTGCGCCTGTGCTCGGCGTTGTGGTTTGTGCAAAAGAGGAGGAGAAAAACAATGTGAGTTGCCAGGGAGGGGAGCGGTGTTGTGTTGTGGTTGTCGTGGTGTAGCCGCAGACGCGGCTGTCAGTGAACGTGGCGAGACGGACGGATGCGCGGAGGGGCGGGGGCGGCGCATTTCGCCGGTGCCGTGCCATGCCTGAAAGCCGCGTGGTCGCTGTGTTGTTGGTGGCGTGGGGGCGAGGAGAGTACCGTACGGGTGTGCTTGTGCGCCGGAAATGGCACACTGCGCCCGCCCGTCTTGGAGGCTGATGGCTGTGGTGTGGAAATGGGGCGCGGTGATGTTGAAGCAGTTGAAGAACAGAAAAGAAACCAAGAAAACGGAAGGCGTGATGCGGCGGTGGTGGTGAGAGCGGGAAAAACAAAACAAAAAAAAAAGAAGGAAAAACAACGAGAAAACAAAAAGTCTATCAATATTAAAATGGAAATGGACCCAGGTATAACCTCCCTGCACAAATAGCAGAGAGTCCGATGATAATAAAAATGTGCCAGAATGTTAACGTCCCTACAAAACAAACCCAACGATAATATTAATGAAAGAGTGAACCGTATGTAACATTGCAACAGACATAATGAAACCTGATAAATTGTATAAGGGCAGCAGCGTTGACCTTTGGCCCTGTATTCAGAATAAAAAGAGCCAAAGATCGTTACCCCAATGAAAAAGACACTGAAACACGTATGTAACATAGTAGCGATGGCGAGACATTGTAGCATCTGTGACCAGAGAGTTTGCGCTGGACTGCGCGAGTGTTGCGAGCGGTTCTCAGTCAGTCAGTAGTCGTTGCGAGTCCGTAGCTATGTGTAGTTGAGGGCTGTACTCTGTCAGTAGTCGTCGCGTGCAGTACGCTAATAGTCGTCATGCAGAGCGGTCGGTCAGTAGTAGCAGCCGAGCGCGGTTGTGTGATGTAGGCGGTCGGCAACACTGGTCAAGATGGTGAATAAGGTATACTGTTAATTAATATAATCATTAGATAATGAAAAATTGTATTTATTGTAATTATTCTCCAACAAGTTCCCCAATAATAATTTTTATTTCAAAAGCATTTTTCAAACATTTAATTGTTTATTGAACTAAAGAGTTCGTTGCACTTCACATTTCATTCCACTTCTTTGAAGAAAAATGTCACTAAAATCACAAAAAAAGAGAATATTATTATTTGCAATGCAGTTCCTCCAAGCGCTGCGCAACAACCAGAGCAGAAATGTGACATCCATTTATTCGGAGGTAAGACTTTAATTCTGATTGTTTTGCACAGGGCCAAAGACCGATATTTCGGTTTAATTGAAGTTTCTTGTCACTGAACGGACTTTTTTAAATGTTGTGTGAAGACTTTATATTTGAGTCAGATTGCGAATTTCACATTTTTGTTGCCATTTTCAATACCTCTCATTGTGGGTGAGGTTACAATTAGCGCAATGTCCATTAGCATCCGTAAATAACATTGTCCATTATTTTAAATTTTGCTGGGAGGTTACAACACACACACACACACACAAAAAAAAAAAAAAAAAAAAAAAAAAACAAAAAAAAACAAAAAAATTGCATTTATATCCGCTCCTCAATTGTAGATACCCCTTACACAGCTGTGTGCAATGAATGAGTGCTGGCTGGTAATTAATTGCACTCCTTGGAGGGAAATGCCATAGGAAGTAGTCTTTAAAAAGTGAATGTTTTTCGTTAAGAGACAAAAGTTACTTTAGAAAAAAAGTAATAGTGGGGCTTTTGTTGTTGAACAAAATAAGTACAATGAACATACGTTATCAGATTTGCGCAATGCAGCGTCACACCACCTTTTGATTATAACACAATAGACTATACATCGTCCCGAACCGTGACCAGAGTCGCGAGACGAGCAGAGCACGCCGCCGACGCCCGCTCAGTACAACCGTCCACCCGCTACTACTGTCGACCGACTACTACCTCTCCCGACTCGCGCTACAATATATATATAACAACTGTTCCTGGCGACCCGGTGCGTGCCACTACTGTCGTCTGGCGCGGTCCAAGCGCCGACTAGCAGCGATAAAGAACTCTCTGGTCAGACAGAGATGCTGTCATGCCTCGCCATCGCTCTGGTAATGAATACATACGTGTTGCAGCGTGCGTACCACCGGAACACGCAGTGGCGGAGCCAAAGACTGTGTTGTCGAGGTCGAGTGCGAGCGGGAAGAGAGGCAGCGTCGGCACGGAGATGCAAGCGAGCGCGAGACGCACGGGGGCTGCGGCGTGGCGCGTTTGCGGTCGGCGCCTTTGGTGGCAACGGCCGGGACAAGCAGCGGTGTATGGTGTGGTGCGGGGCGGACAGGGGCGGCGGTGGACGGGGAGGAGGCGGCGCGACGACGGCATGGGGGCGAAAACGGGACGGGGGACGGCGGATGTTGAGAGGCGTCACGCGCGGACAGGACACAGACACAGAGACACACAGATTGGAAAGGGAGGGTGCGCGGTAGTAGTTGGGAATGTGCGTACCGTGCGGGATGGGAGTGGGCGAGGAACACGGTCGTGGCC
This sequence comes from Schistocerca americana, assembly GCF_021461395.2. NCBI lineage: Eukaryota > Metazoa > Arthropoda > Insecta > Orthoptera > Acrididae > Schistocerca > Schistocerca americana. The sequence goes on from NW_025725372.1 coordinate 454,603, forward strand.
CCTGTTTTGGGTGCGTGTGATGACGTCGGTGTGTTGTGGGAAGGGAAGGTGCTGTGGCGGCGGCGCGTAATGGGCGTAGGCCGAAAAGAGAAAGGAACGTGGGCAGTGTGTTGGCAAGCGTCGGTTCGACTGCGACGTTGATGGGCAGGGCAGGGCAGGGCAGGGCAGGGCAGGGCAAGGTTAATGGTGGTAGGAGTAGGCGTGTGGGCGCAAAAAAATCTGCCGCTGCAGCGCGGTGCCGTAACCGCCATGGCGGGAAGGAGAGAGGGCCAAAGAAAGAAAGAAAGAAAGAAGAAAACAAAAAAAAAAAAAAAAAAGGAGGGGGGGGCGAAAGTGGAGAGGCGGTGGTGTGAGAAGGGCGGGGGCGGAAGGAAGGCAGGAAGGACAAGAGGCGAGGCGACGGCTTGCTTTGTGTATCGGTCGGTCTCTGGCTATGCTTCGTTTTCTGCAGCAGGGTCGGTGCGCGGCGTGGCTCGCGGCAGTGGGAACGCCTGGTGGCTGGACGGCCAGCAATGCGGTTGGATGGGCGGCCACAGCACCGCACCTGTGCCCGAGGAGGAGACGCTGGCGGCGGGCCCTGAGGTGAGGCCGGCTCGGCTGGGGCTGTGGATGTGTAGGTGTGCGCCGCTGCTGCAACAACGAGTAAAACGCGAGAAGAAGGGATGGCGGTAGAGAGAGAAAAAAAAAAAACAAAAGGTCGTGTTGTGTTGATGCGCAGGCAGACGCGTACAGAGGGACGAGCCCGGTCTGCAGCAGGGTGTGGCCGTGCCGAGTGCAGAGCAGCGGCGGCTCGGTTCGGTTCGGCCCGGCCCGGCGGGCCGCGCTGTTGTCGCGGACGTGAGCGCCCCCTGGCGGGTGGCCGGAGGCGGCGCGGCGTGTTGGACGTGTGGCTGGTGGCAGTGCACAATTTGCGAGTGGCTGGCGGTGCGGTGTGGTGTGGCGTGGCGGTTGGCGCGTCGGGCGGCGGAGAGGTATGTGTTGCGGGCGCCCTTTGCTGCGCTGCGTCGTTGCGTGTGCCGTACAGGGCGGGCGCTTGTCGACTGTGTGGGCGGTGTGGCGAATTGGCGTGAAAACGGCTGCCGAGAGGTGTGTGGTAGCGAGCCGGTCGGTGGTGTCAGTGCGAAGGGGAATGTGCGTGCGTGTTTGGCGGTGTCGGTGTGCTTTTTGCGGCGTGAGAGTGGGAATTAGTGGGGCCGGCTGTTGTGTTGGTTCCTTGTGTCTTGTGTCGCGTAGCTTGATGGCAACGTGGAAGGACGCCGGTTTCGTTTTCGTTTCGAGCCTTGCGTGTGGTTGTCGACGTTGACTGGTTGGCGTGTGCCGATGCACGTGCATGTGTGGGTCGCGAGTGCGTTTTTGGCTGGCTGTGTGTGTGTGTGTGTGTGTGTGTGTGTGTGTGTGTGTGTTTTGGGGGGGAAGGGGGAGGCGGTGGTGAAAGTGCAGTCGTCGGGTGGGGCTGGGGCTGTGCGTCGTGGCGGAAAGGTGGTAGGTTGCGGGAAGCGAGCCCGTCGTTGACGGTGTCGCGTGAGTTGTGAATCGAGTGGGGCGCGGGGCGCGGGACAGGAGCAGCGTGCCGCTGCGTCGTGGTCGTCAGCAGAGGCTGTGCGTGTGCTTGTCCTTTTTGTGGGCGGTTCGGTTCGTGCGAGGCGTTTTTGTTTTGTGTTGCCCTAGTTGTTAGTTTATTTTGTTTGTGTTTGTTATTTTGAGACGACGACTGGTTGGTGGCGTGCGCGCGAAGTGGCGGTGTGCGCTTCCCGTGTCGTTTGTGTTGTTTGGTTTTTTTGTTTTTGTGTGTTTTTTTTTTTTTTTTTTTTTTTTTTTTTTTTTTTGCACTGGGCCCCGGTGGGTGGGTGCGTGTGTGTCGATTGCCGGCTGGCGAAAGGTGCGCCATCGGCGGGGTGGGTCGCCGGCACAAGTAGAGGCGGCGGCGTTGTTGTTGCTGTTGTTGTGTGGTGTTTGTTTTGTTCGGCTGTGTCGGCGAGCTGTGTTGCGGTGCGTGTGAATGGTGGTGCAAAAGTGCTGGCGTTGGGGCTGCGACTGCGACGGCGGCGAGCCGCGGGCGCGCCATTGATAGTGATGTTGTGAACAGCGGCTGTGTACGGTAGTGGTGTTGTTGTAGCACGACGTGCATCCGGGCCGGCGCGGAAAGCGCAGTTGCGGGCGGTTGCCCTTCGGTGCCAGCCATGTCGCGTGAGCGGCGGGTTGCTCTGGTGTCGACACGTGGTGCTCTGGGTTGTTGTGTGGTGCCCTTTGGCCGGTGGGGGTGGTTCGCGTGTGTCTCGTTCGCGCTCGGTGTCTGGTCGTGGTCGTGCTGCTCCCCCGTCTGTCGGCGGTTTCCGACGTCGTCTGTACGTTTTTGTTCGTTTGCGGCGTGCGTGCCGACGTCGTCCCGTCGCGACCTTTCAACCGAAAGTGTGGCGCCCGAAGGTGAACGAACGTAACCCTGACCTCGGCGCTTTACGCTGAGCCGAGCGAACCGAACCGAACCTAACCTGTGGTGTGGCGAGGTGAGCTCAGCCTGTGAGCCCCTAACGTCTACGTAAGGTAAGCTGTCCGGCTCACGCCTCACGTTTGAACGCTTTTTTAACCTACGTTTGACGCTTCTTAACCTAGCACTGACCCCTTAACCTAACGTGTAACCTAACCTAACCTAACCTCTGACGCCTGACGTGTTTGAATGCTTAACCTAAGTTTGACGCTTAACCTAACCCAAGTCCCCTTAACCTAACCCACGTCCACCTAACCTAACCTAACGTAGACGTGTAAACGTAATGTGTAACGCGTAACGTGTAAGGTCGGCTGTCGTGTGTGCTTGACGGCAGATTGGGTTGGTCTGTAGATTCGGATTGCGGTTTGCCTCGGTCGAGGGGTTGGGTCGGAAGCGGCGAGGGGCGGCGGCGCCTGTTGCGCAGGCGGCGTCCGTTTGCGGCGGGCAATTGGTGAGAAACGGCTGTGAATGTTGGCCGGCGAGAGGAGGAGGACGGCGCGCGATGTGGCCCGACGGCTGCGGGCCGATCGGGAAACGGCGGGAGGGCGACGGAAGGCGATGGGGCGGCGGAGGCGCGTTTGCACGGCCGTCATCGCCGCACGCCTCGGCTTGTGTGGCTGTGGCGCCGGCCGCGCTGGCCGGGCTGCCGCGGCGACGGTGTGGGAGTTTTGCCGAAGGTTTGGCCATTGTGGCGGGTCGTCGGCTGGGGCTGTGGGGGCGGCATTTGGGCGGGGGCGGCGATTCTCGGCGGGCCGACCCAGGCTGTAGCGCGCGGTAGCTGCAGTTTGGCCGTGGTTTGCGGCGCTGCCGTGGCGACTGGTTGGCGACTGTGGTGTGGCTGTGTGTAGCCCCATCCTCGGTGGTTTGAAAGGCGCGGGCGGTTGTGGCGCAGGTTTGGGGCTGCTCCGCACAGGCTGTCGGACGTTGGGCGGTAGCAAGCGCGGGAGGCGCGGCGCGGCGGCGCGCAGAGTGGCGGCCGCTCTCTCGGCCGTCCGCGCCCGCCCGCGACACTGGCTGGGCCTTGTGATTCTCTGCTCTGCTGCTGTGCTGTGCTTGCGTGCCTGCCGTCCCGCTCGCTCTCGCTGTGTGTTACGCGCGTCGTCGAAATGGCAGATCAGGCGGCTACGAACGAGACTGCTGCGGCACCCGCCGCCACCGGCACTACGAAGAAGGCCAAGTCTGCGTCGTCTGCGAAGAAGCCGCGCGCCAAGCCTGCGCACCCGCGCACCTCTGAGATGGTGACGGCCGCCATCAAGAGTCTGAAGGAGCGCGGCGGGTCGTCGCTGCAGGCGATCAAGAAGTACATAGCCGCGCACTACAAGCTGGACGCGGAGAAGCTGGCGCCGTTTATCAAGAAGTACCTCAAGTCGGCCGTCGTGGCGGGCGAGCTGGTGCAGACGAAGGGGAAGGGCGCGTCCGGCTCGTTCAAGCTTGCCGGCGCCGGCGGCGGCGGGGGGGCGGCCGAGGGCGGCAAGGCTCGTGCTGGCGGTGCCAAGAAGAAGCGCGCCGCTCCGGCCAGCAAGGAGAAGAAGGGCGCCCGTGCGGCCGGCGCAAAGAAGGCTGGTGGCGTGAAGGCGGCGACCGGTCGGAAGGCGGGCGCCGCCAAGAAGGCGTCTGCGGCGTCGGCCGCTCCCGCGGGTGCGAAGAAGGCGGCTGCGGCCAAGCCGGCCAAGGCCAAGTCGCCGTCGAAGGCGAAGAAGGCCGCCAAGGTTCCGACGAAGAAGCCGAAGGCGCCGCGCCCGAAGAAGGCGACGACGCCGTCTAAGGCGAAGGCTTCGCCCAAGAAGAAGAAGTAGAGTAGAGGAGAAAGAGATGGGAAAGGAAGGGTTTGGCGCTTGGCTCCGTCGTCCCCACCCCCCGTCGTCGTCTAGTGGCGCGCAAGAGACGCGCGGCCCAAAACGGCCCTTCTCAGGGCCATCAAAGCACGTCGGGGAAGGTTTTGATTGTCGTGTTGCGTTTGGTGTGGGGGTCTGTCTGTATGCCCGTGGGGATGCTGTTTGCGTGCCGCGGTGGTTGGATTGCGGGGGTCGGTGGCGGGTGTGGGCGGCGGTAGCGGTAAGCGGTGTTGTTGTTGTTGTCGTGGTTGATTGTCGCCGTGTTTGTGGCGGCGGCCGACGGTTGGTTTTCTGTCACGTTGTTGTTTTGTTTGAATACGTTGGTTGGCTTGCCTGCGTTCGTTCTTCTCGGATGTCTGTCGTCTTGTCGAGTCGTGTCTGGTCTTTGTTTTGTTCCTTTGTGTGTGTTATGTTTTGCAACGGGGGGCACGTTGAGATGTGGGAAGGAGTCGGCGGGGGATTTCGGTGGCGTGTAGAGCGAGCGAGCGCGCCTGCCTGGCCGTTGGCCGTCGGAGTGGAGTGCGGGTGTTTTTGTTTTTGTTTTCGAAACGAAAGCGGCGGCCGGCCAGCCACCCGTGCGGTGTGACGTCGGCCGTTGGGTATTGTGCGCCGGGGAGGGATGATGTGTGATTGTTGCGCGCTGCTAGCAGGCAGGCAGAGTGAGCGGGTGTGGCGGACGGACGGGAAGTGGTGGTTTTTGTTTTTGGGTTGCGGGGCGAGAGGCAGGCGACCGACAAAGGTTGCTCGCGACGGAGAGATGTTAGTGGCCCTGAAAAGGGCCGTTTTTGTTTGTGCGGTGCGGTGCCGCGGCGCGGTTTAGGCGCGCTCGCCGCGGATGCGGCGCGCGAGCTGGATGTCCTTGGGCATGATGGTGACGCGCTTGGCGTGGATTGCGCACAGGTTGGTGTCTTCGAAGAGGCCGACGAGGTAGGCCTCGCTGGCCTCCTGCAGGGCCATGACTGCGGAGCTCTGGAAGCGCAGGTCGGTCTTGAAGTCCTGGGCGATCTCGCGCACTAGGCGCTGGAATGGCAGCTTGCGGATGAGCAGCTCTGTGCTCTTCTGGTAGCGCCTGATTTCTCGCAGGGCGACGGTGCCCGGCCTGTAGCGGTGGGGCTTCTTGACGCCTCCGGTGGCGGGCGCGCTCTTCCTCGCCGCCTTGGTGGCGAGCTGTTTGCGCGGCGCCTTTCCGCCGGTGGACTTGCGGGCCGTTTGCTTTGTGCGGGCCATGGCGGTAGCGGTAGCGGAGCGGCGTGCGTGGAGGTTAGGTGCGGCGCGGCGTCCGGTGCTGCCTTGACAACGGGCCCGCGCGCGCGCAGCAGTCTGATGGCTGGAAATTCCTGGTTTCCTGCTGTGATCGAAGTATTAGCCTGTTGGCTTCACCTTCGAGCTTGGCTTGTACTGGAAAGGTTTGTGATACATATCTGTTAAGGTTGTCATGACTATTAACTGCGGTAATGGTGGATTTTTTTTTTTTTTTTTTTTTTTTTTTTTTTTTTTTTTTTTTTTTTTTTTTTTGAAATATAGTTGGAGACGAGACAGAACGATGATGATGTGCATGAGTGTGAGTTGGTGTTGGATGAGGTTTGGAGATGCTTGAGATGATTATGGAGATAGAGAGAGAGAGAGACAGAGACAAATACATTTCAGTTATTGGTGGTACATTTACAATCATATCGCCCATTTGTGCTAGTTCCCCCAAAAGTATTACATCTAGTCATATGACATATCCATATTTATTGTGACTATAATCTATGATTTAGTAGGTAGAGAGACAAAATTACTAGGTTGCTCTAGGTTATTATAGTGTAGTTTAGTATATATATCTTATTCTAGTCTTAGTTTCTTCACTACGTCTGATAGCTGATTAACTATATATAATTTTTGTTTTTGTGTGTTTTGGTTTTTTTTTTGTTTTTTCTTTTTTTTTCTTTTTTCTTTTTTTTTTTATTTATTTATTTATTTATTTTTTTTAATTATATATATATATATATATTTTATATATATAGTTCCTATCACTCTGGGGGATACTTAGCTAAATATTATGTTATGTGGTGTTCTATTATGTTTACTTTATAATTGTTTATCTTTTCAGTGTGATACATGCGACTGAAGCCTTCGTTTGTTAAGTTACAGACTGGTTTTTAGGTTAGTTGACAAGTTTGGGGTGTTGTCTTTTTTCAGTTTCTCAGTAGATCTGGCCATCTTGTAGTGGCCAGTCTGTGTATTCTGTGACCTAGGTTTCGTATTAGTGTATTTTGCGAGTTCTGTGTTTTTTCGTAGAAAATCCGTGCTGACTGGCGGATTCTCTCTTGTAGCGGCTGGACTTGGGCGAGGTGGTGCAGCTCGGCTGTCGGGAAGTCCGCTGGCAGGTGTAGGGCTCGTCGGAGAGTGCGGTTTTGCACCCGTTGTAGTCTTCTTGTGTGGGTGATGGCCGCATTACCCCACACGACCGCGGCGTACTCGAGGACTGGTCTCACCAGGGTGAGGTATAGCACGACCCCCAGCCGTGGTGGTAGAGATGAGTTCTGGTTCAGGACTGGGTAGAGTTGCCTTAGTCTTCCTAGTGCTTTGGCACGTATTGCCTCGATGTGTGGCTTCCATGTCAGACTTTTATCCAATGTCAGGCCCAGGTATTTAGCTGTTTTCGTCCATGGTACCGGTGTGCCTGTGATGGTTATTTGCCGATACCTGGCTGGTAGTTTTCGACGGCAAATAGCAATAGCCTGGGTCTTAGTTGGGTTAAAGGACAGTCGCCACTTCTTTGCCCATTCCGTTAGTGTGTCGCAGGCTCCCTGTAGTCGTGCTTGTAGGTGGTTGGCACTTCTGCTCCGCGAGTACACGGCGGTATCGTCCGCGTATAGGGCGAACTGTACTCTGTTTACTGTCGGGAGGTCTGCTGTGAACAAGATGTAGAGCAGGGGGCCGAGTACACTACCCTGTGGTACCCCTGCTTGGATTCTTCTTATTCCGGATGTGCCGTCCTGCGCCCTCACGTGAAAAGTTCGTCCTTCCAGGTAGCTCTGGATCAGCCGTACGTGCGGCACTGGTACCCCCTGTACGAGTAGTTTATACAGGAGGCCCTTGTGCCAAACGCAGTCGAATGCGCGGGAGACATCTAGTAGTACTGCTCCAAAGTACTCCTTGCGCTCGATGGCGTCCAGGGCTTCTTCGACGACCCTCAGCAGTTGGTGTGTAGTAGCATGCCCTCGTCGGAAGCCAAACTGTTCTTCTGGCAGCACTCGTTCGACTTCTATATGTCGGAGGAGTCGTTTAGCGTATATCCGTTCGAATATTTTTGAGACCGCTGGCAGGAGACTGATCGGGCGGTAGCTGTTTGGCGACCTGGGGTCTTTTCCTGGTTTGGGCAGTGCTATGATTTCTGCATGTTTCCACGCCAGTGGGTACTGTGCAGATGTCAGGATGTTATTGAATGCTGCGGCGAGTAATGAGCTTGCAATTGGCGGCATTTGTTGTATCAGTTTGTTCGTTACTAGGTCTGGGCCTCCTGCCTTTCTTGGGTTGAGGGCTTTAATTTCTAGCTCCACTTCTTCGATTGATATGGGTTCTATGATATCATCAGCTTGTTGCTGTAGGAACATTGGTAGTCGCTCTTCAACTAGCTGAATATGGGCATCGTCTACTGGGTCTTCGACTGGTTTAAAATTTTCTGCGAATACGTCCGCTAGGGCATTTGCCTTTGCGTCCGGTTCGCAGATGAATTCGTTGTTCACTTCTATCGGCGGTATTCTGCTTCCTTTTTGCAGCAGGCTCTTCGTGAGTTTCCACACTGATTGGTCGCTTGTGTTTATTTGCGCGACTTTTTCTTCCCATTCTTGGTATCTGTGAGCTTGTATATCTGCTTTTATTTGTCTCTGGAGTCTGTTGACCGTTCGTTTGGTGGTTGGCAGTCTGGTGTACAGCCACTCCCGGTTAAGGCGGTTCTTCTCCGCGATCATGGCGAGGATTGTGGGTGGCAGTTGCCTTGAGTTGTCCCTCTGTTGTTGCGGTCTGTGTCGGGTCGCTGCTGTTGCTGCGTCTAGTGCTTTTGAGGTGAAGTGTAGTAGTGTGGCGTCCACCCCTGCTTCTGTAGGATCTGGGTATGCCACTAGTTCATGCTCCAAGTTGTGGTGGTACATTTCCCAGTTAATTCCGCGAGTGTTTATTCCTCTGTGTGCGGGTGCTTGAACTCCATCAAGGTCTAGGTCAATGATGACAGGGAGATGATCCGAGGACAGAGCCCTTCGTGTAGTGGCGTCGATGGCGTGTGGCACTCCTTTGACGACTGCAATATCTAGCACGTCGTGACGTCCTCTGGATGGGATGCTGGTAGGATCATGTGGCCCAATGACTATGGCATTATGTCTGTCTGCTGTGCGCAGGAGTCGTCGTCCGCTGTTGTTCGTGATCCTGCTATTCCAGGCAGTATTCTTGGCGTTAAAGTCTCCGCCTAGAAAGGTGTTCCCTCTCATTGAAAGCAGTGCGTCAAAGTCTGCTTCCTCAAGGGTGCCTCTGGGCGGCCTGTATACTGCCACGAATTGGATGCGTCCCCTCGATGTGTCTATTGCCACTCCTGTTGCTTCTGCTGTCGCGAGTGGTGGTAGTTGTATTGGGTGATGCCGTAGAGACTTGCGGACGTAAACTGCTGTACCCCCTCCAGCTGTTGGTCTGTCCGTCCTGAAGCAGGTGTAATTAGGGACCTTCACATTTACCCCCGTTTTCAGATGTGTCTCAACAACTAGACACACGTCAACTCCCTCTTCTTTTAAGAAGTGGCGAAATTCGCCTTCCTGTCTTGTTATGCCATTGGCATTCCATATACATATGGTCAAGCCGTAGTGTCTAATGGCCATATTTTTGTTGGCTGCTGGCTGATGGTGTTGCCGCGAGAGCGGCTTGGATTGCCATGGCTATTTGTTCTGGGATAGCCATGGCAATAGTTTCCATTGCTGTTGCGACGGCGGCGGTCACTGCTTTCAGGAGAGGCGCCATCTCAGTTAGCTGTGGCGTATGCTGTTGAGTATTGGCGTCTGCCTTGGCTGTGCTGTAGGTGCTTGTTGCGGGGAGACTCGTGTTGTTGTTCTTCGGTTGATTGGATCGCGTCCCTTGGCCGTTTCCTCTTCTGACGACTGCCGATGCGTAGCTGGAACCTGGGCGTGCTGCCGATGCAGTTCGTTGCTTGGCAACATGGTCTTTTATCACTTTGCAGCCCATATAGCTTCCGGGGTGTGCCTCTGAGCATCGGGCGCATTTCGGTGCTTCGTCTGTCGGTTTTTGACATTTATCACTTGGGTGGTCCCCGGCACATCTAACACACTTCGGCTGCATCATGCAGTGTCTGGCTACATGATCGAGCCCTTGGCATCTGAAGCAAAGCCGCGGTCCGCGTTTTCGGCGTGGCTTCTCCATAGTCACGCTCATATTGGCGATGTTTGTGACATTACGGAGTTGACGGTTGTCTGCTGTGTCAGGGGCTATAATCATAAACAGGGGTGTCTCTTTTCCCGTCTTAGGTGACTTTATCTTCGTTACAGAGCTCGGGACAATCTTCAGCACAAGTAATTCCTTCTGCAAATCTTGTATACTGAACTTATAAGGAAGACCTCTCATTACCAAGCTGATGGGTTTTTCGTGATCTGTGGCGTAGGTGTAGTAGCCCCAGTTTTTACTTGTCAACTCCTTGGTGACATTCTCAAAGTCGGACATTGACCGCGTGTGTAGCCTGTATAGATCCTTTCCAGCAGGTTTGAACTGGAACGGATCCTTGGCTATGTTCCTGACTACTTCGAGGAGTGTCATATACGCTTCTTCAAAGCAGATTATGATCGGAGGAGGCGTCTTTGATTTGGGAGGGGGCGGCTGTGGGGGTGGTGGCCCGGGGTCGGGCTGAGCTGCGTCCTCGGGCAGCTGCTGGAAGGTGTTCTGCATCTGCATCTGGACGCCCGCGTTGACGAGTTGGCGCGCCCTTGCTGTCTTCTTGGGCTGTATCCAGCCCTCTGCGTCCGGCGCGGTGCTTTTGCGGCTCTTCCGTTTTCTGCTCTTGGGCGGCGCTGCGTTCTTCCTCCCACTCCGCGATGGACCGGCTGCGTCTGCGCTGCCTGTGAAGATGCGGACGTCGGGGGGTGTGGTGCTTTCGGGAGGAGAGGGGACACCTAAGTTGGGGTACATTCCTTGAATGAATCTGACTTTGTTGGGGGCTTTATATGCGACTGCGGCTTCGGTGACCACAGGCAATATTCCGCCGCTGTCTGTCACGGCGTTCGTGGTCATCAGCTTATCTGTGGTGTCTTCCGCCGTCGCCTGGTTGGCGGACGTCGGAGCGTCCATCGTGGTGGAGGGGGGGCGAGGGGGCCCTACTTTCATAGATGGGGGAGAAGAGGAAGAAGGGGAGAAAGATGATAGAATAGATAGGCTAAACTCTGTGAACGCGGGCTGATCCAACGCGAATGGGGCCCTGGCTCACTGTTTCCCTAACAGGTCCCTAGGGCTCCTATTTATTATTCCTGAAGAATAAATAGGAGAACCGGAAGAGTAAGAAGTGCCCAGATGGCAGTTAATCCTCTACTCCGTGGAGTAGAGGCGAAAGCAACAGCTGATAAGAACCTGGTTCCTTTCGGATACACAGGTGCCTCGTCACCGCTGCTACACGACAATTATGCTTTTTATTTCCGTGAGAACACGACGTGCAGCCGTGAAACTTGGCGGCTATGGCAGCGTGTACAGCAACCTCGGTTGTTGTCCTTCTTCCGCTTGGATGTCCACGTGTTATTCTCCACTGCAACACGACAATTCTGCTCTTCAACTGTGATGACACGGCGTGCAGTGGATAAAACGTTGGTGGCTGTGGCGGTAGCGGCTGCAGCAGCTTCTGCTCGGAAATGGCGGCAGCGTACGCGGCTTCTCAGCTGCAGTAAGGCTGGATGGTGAGAGCGGAAGATCCACTCTAGACCGTCTGCGGCTTCTTCGCGACCATCGCTAGGCGACTATCCTCTGGGAGCAACCCCGATGTGGACCGCTTGGAGTCAAGCGGCCGTCTGGGCCCGCGCGCCTCCGTGCTGCGCTTATATGCCCTCGGTTGCGCGTGGTGGGGGGAGGGCGGGCCAGAGTCTATATAGGGGGGCGGCGGGCGCGCTGGGCGCAGACCGTAGCCGACTCTCCAGCCGCTGCAGCTGCTGTTTGTGCACGTTTTGCTTTGCCCGAGGAAGGAAGGATGACAGGCCGCGGCAAGGGAGGAAAGGGGCTCGGCAAGGGTGGCGCCAAGCGGCACCGCAAGGTGTTGCGCGACAACATCCAGGGCATCACGAAGCCCGCCATCCGCCGCCTGGCTCGCAGGGGCGGCGTGAAGCGCATCTCTGGTCTGATCTACGAGGAGACCCGCGGGGTGCTGAAGGTGTTCCTGGAGAACGTGATCCGCGACGCGGTGACGTACACTGAGCACGCCAAGCGCAAGACTGTGACGGCCATGGACGTGGTGTACGCCCTGAAGAGGCAGGGGCGCACCCTGTACGGTTTCGGCGGTTAGGCTGCGTCGCAGCGGGCGCTGGCCTTCCCGCGGCCGTGCTTGTGGGTGGGAGAGACTAGAAAACGGCCCTTTTCAGGGCCACCACACTGTTCGGAAGTTGAAAAGTGCGAAAGAGTCTGTGTTGTTGCTGCGTGTGTGCGCTGTGTTGTTTGTTTGTTTCTCTCTCTCTTTCTTTCTTTCCGTTTGTGAGCGACGTGACGTGACTGGGAGGGGAGAAGGAAAGGAAACGTGTCATGTGGCTGGCTGTGTGTGGAGCTGCTTCGTTTGTGTGTCTTTGTATCGATCGCGACGGAGATGGCGGGCTGTGTGTTGTTGTGCGAGAGGCGGTGATTATTTGCTTGCGTGGTTTGGCTCTGTGTGTTTGCGGCGGCGTTGGGGTTTCCGAGGCAAGGCGGCCGGATCAGCTGTTTCGTTCGTGTCGACGGCCGTTGCGCGCGGGAGTGGAGGGCGGTGTGTCGACACGCCTCCCTTTAACAATGGTCATTATTGCTGCCGTTGTCGTTTGGAAGGCGACTGCGACCGTGCAAAATGTGTGTGTGTGTGTGTGTTGGGCCACACGGGCTGTGTGGACGACAAGATGGCGGACGTGCGCCGGCGGCGGCTGTGCTGTGAAAGTGCAAAGTTAAAAAACAAAACAAGGTGCGGCGAGGACGACTGAAATTTTGCTTTGGACGTAGGTTTGTGTGGTGGCCCTGAAAAGGGCCGATTGTTGTGGGCCGAGCCGGCAAAGCGCGTTGCGTGCAGGGGAGCACGCGGCGGCTGCGATTGCCTGGCCTCCTTTAGGCCTTCTTCTCGGTCTTCTTTGGCAGCAGGACGGCCTGGATGTTGGGCAGGACACCACCCTGTGCGATGGTGACGCCCGACAGGAGCTTGTTGAGCTCCTCGTCGTTGCGGATGGCAAGCTGCAGGTGGCGCGGGATGATGCGCGTCTTCTTGTTGTCGCGGGCCGCGTTTCCGGCCAGCTCGAGCACCTCAGCCGCGAGGTACTCCATGACGGCGGCGAGGTAGACGGGCGCCCCGGCGCCGACGCGCTCTGCGTAGTTTCCCTTGCGCAGGAGGCGGTGGATTCTGCCGACCGGGAACTGGAGCCCAGCCCTGCTTGAGCGGGACTTTGACTTGCCCTTGACTTTGCCTCCCTTTCCGCGTCCGGACATGGCGATGGGCTAGCGACGGTGCACACGAAACGGAAACGAAAACGACCGGTGCGAGCGGCAGCGAGTCGAGCAGCGGAGTGCGTGCCGGCGCAGCCGGGGTGGGGGTGCTTTATGGGCTCGGGTGCGGCGGCCGGTTGCGCGCGCGCCCCATTGGTCGGCGGCCGCAACAGGGCGAGCTGGTAAAGGTGCGGCGGCGGCTGGCGGCAGACGCTCCATGGTTCTCGAGCAATGAGGAGATCAGAGCAATGTTAGGACAGCCATCATTCTATCACCTCATAAAACAAAAATCATTAAAATTCTACGAATCATCCAATGCATCACCACACCAACTCATCAACTCTCTGGGAAGGGATGAAAACCCTGGCCAGAGAGCACCAATCGCCACCATCCATCGCCAATTCAGGCGTTAGTCATATAAATTCATGTGCAAACATACACTTACATCATCATCGCTGCCGCCTCCACAACCATCATCTATCCAGGGGAAAACCGACCCCTAGCCAGTACCATATATAACCCTGAATCCGCACCATAAAGGAACACCTCGTAAGACAGAGCGTTTCAAGGACGCTGGTTCTTCAAGCACACCATGGGTATAGACCCAGCCATTTCATGTCGGCGGGTGCCACTGTGTGGGGAGACGCTGACTAGAGCGGAGCGCTTGGTACTGGTGTTGCTGCTGCCGTACGTTGGTTCGAGATGCCGCCCAAGACTAGCGGGAAGGCCGCCAAGAAGGCTGGCAAGGCGCAGAAGAACATTTCGAAGGGCGACAAGAAGAAGAAGCGCAAGAGGAAGGAGAGCTATGCCATCTACATCTACAAGGTGCTGAAGCAGGTGCACCCTGACACGGGCATCTCGTCGAAGGCGATGAGCATCATGAACAGCTTCGTGAACGACATTTTCGAGCGCATTGCGGCCGAGGCTTCTCGGCTGGCGCACTACAACAAGCGCTCGACCATCACGTCCCGCGAGATCCAGACCGCTGTGCGGCTGTTGCTGCCTGGCGAGCTGGCCAAGCACGCCGTGAGCGAGGGCACGAAGGCGGTGACCAAGTACACGAGCTCCAAGTAAGGAGGTGGCTCTGGAATGGAAGGAAGGATGGAGAAGGCTCCTCCGTTGCGAGAGCGGCAAAACGGCCCTTTTCAGGGCCACCAACTTGCCTTTTGCGGGAAGGGCGGAATTGTTGTTGTTGTTTGTGTGGACGGCTGTGATGTATGTGTGCATTTTGATTGTGGGTGGGGGGGCGCGTCAAAGCGTGTTGCGCGGGGTACGGCCACGAGGTTGGTCGCCGTGGCGTGGAATGGTGGCACGCCTCGTTGGCGTGGTTTTTGACCCATTGGTGTTGTTGGTGTGTGTGTGTGTGTTACCCGTCTGCGAGGGGGGACTGTGCGATCGGCGACTTTTGTGTCACCGTAACGACGGCCGTTTGCGGGTTTGTTTTTTTGCACATCATACATGGCGAGGGTGAAATGTGAAATGTTTTTGTTTGGTTGTTTTTTTTTTTTTTTGCCGCCCACTATTCCCTTTGCTGTACGCCGAGTTTGACAATGGTGCGACGTAACTGCAGCGTGGAGGTGTGTGAGTGACGTTGAAATGAACGTGCCATTAAGACGCATTGTTGTTGTATTGTACTGTACGTGTTCGGCGAACACGCACGATGATGTACCATTCGACTCTGATGTTTGATAGCCGTGTCTGACTGATTGCGTACGACGCACGCACACCGATGTCGTCATTCAAGATGCACGCGTGTCCAGTGCAGTACAGTAAGCGCGACGCTAGACGACGACGGCGGCGGCGGCGGCGGCGGCGGCGGTCGTTTGTTTGGCGAATGTCTGTACACGTGTTTGTCTGTGTCCATCCGGTGCGTATTTGTTTGTTTGAAAGTGTTTTGTGTGTCGGTGACGTGGTCCGATCCGTCGCCCCCTGAGTAACTGTCGATCGGCGCGATAGACGGGCGTCACGCAACTGAACCGAAGTCTTGGGCACACCCGTCATACTGTTGTACACCGTCGCGCTGAGAACGGTAACGAAAGGTTGACTTTGATCGGTCGAATGTCTGGGCAGAACGTGAGGAATGAGGCAAGAGTGCAAGGAGGGGGGGCAAAAGAGAGAGGAAGGGAAAAAGGGGAGAAACGCATTCGTAGAGCAACGGAACGTTCCCGTGTCGGAGGCGTATTGGAGCCGCACTGAAATGCGTTTAACGGCGGCGCGGCTGCAAGTGTCTGCCGTGGTGAACGTTACCTTTGACGGCTGCATTGGGCTTTGCCTTTGCTTTTGCTTTCGCTTTCGCTTTCCCGGATGTACGTAACGTTTGTTGATATGGTTCTGAGGAAGAGTGTATGACAGTGCCGTGCCGTCCATGTTCGTGTGCCCTCCCATTGTGTGTATGCTATTGTCTGTGTACGTGAATGATGTATGTAGGTGTTAGTGGACATGTTTTACCATTGGGGGGAAATGGATCGTCGATAGTTGCCGTCACTCTGTCACGGTCGAGATGACGCACCCTCCGTACAGAAAGGTGTCGAGAAAGTGAGTGTGTGTGTGCGTGCGTCCGTGAATTGGCAGTGTTTGGAGGTGGGCGTGCCCTGCATGTGGCCCGGAAGGCTGTTCGTTAGGCGGTAGTGTTGTGTGGACAGGGGAGGGGCATGCGTAACGCTGCTGGCATGGCATTTCGGGAGATGGGAGGGGGCAAACGAGGAGCGGCGGCCAAAGACGGGACGGGGAGGGGCGCGGTGTGGGTGGCTTGCGCCTGTGCTCGGCGTTGTGGTTTGTGCAAAAGAGGAGGAGAAAAACAATGTGAGTTGCCAGGGAGGGGAGCGGTGTTGTGTTGTGGTTGTCGTGGTGTAGCCGCAGACGCGGCTGTCAGTGAACGTGGCGAGACGGACGGATGCGCGGAGGGGCGGGGGCGGCGCATTTCGCCGGTGCCGTGCCATGCCTGAAAGCCGCGTGGTCGCTGTGTTGTTGGTGGCGTGGGGGCGAGGAGAGTACCGTACGGGTGTGCTTGTGCGCCGGAAATGGCACACTGCGCCCGCCCGTCTTGGAGGCTGATGGCTGTGGTGTGGAAATGGGGCGCGGTGATGTTGAAGCAGTTGAAGAACAGAAAAGAAACCAAGAAAACGGAAGGCGTGATGCGGCGGTGGTGGTGAGAGCGGGAAAAACAAAACAAAAAAAAAAGAAGGAAAAACAACGAGAAAACAAAAAGTCTATCAATATTAAAATGGAAATGGACCCAGGTATAACCTCCCTGCACAAATAGCAGAGAGTCCGATGATAATAAAAATGTGCCAGAATGTTAACGTCCCTACAAAACAAACCCAACGATAATATTAATGAAAGAGTGAACCGTATGTAACATTGCAACAGACATAATGAAACCTGATAAATTGTATAAGGGCAGCAGCGTTGACCTTTGGCCCTGTATTCAGAATAAAAAGAGCCAAAGATCGTTACCCCAATGAAAAAGACACTGAAACACGTATGTAACATAGTAGCGATGGCGAGACATTGTAGCATCTGTGACCAGAGAGTTTGCGCTGGACTGCGCGAGTGTTGCGAGCGGTTCTCAGTCAGTCAGTAGTCGTTGCGAGTCCGTAGCTATGTGTAGTTGAGGGCTGTACTCTGTCAGTAGTCGTCGCGTGCAGTACGCTAATAGTCGTCATGCAGAGCGGTCGGTCAGTAGTAGCAGCCGAGCGCGGTTGTGTGATGTAGGCGGTCGGCAACACTGGTCAAGATGGTGAATAAGGTATACTGTTAATTAATATAATCATTAGATAATGAAAAATTGTATTTATTGTAATTATTCTCCAACAAGTTCCCCAATAATAATTTTTATTTCAAAAGCATTTTTCAAACATTTAATTGTTTATTGAACTAAAGAGTTCGTTGCACTTCACATTTCATTCCACTTCTTTGAAGAAAAATGTCACTAAAATCACAAAAAAAGAGAATATTATTATTTGCAATGCAGTTCCTCCAAGCGCTGCGCAACAACCAGAGCAGAAATGTGACATCCATTTATTCGGAGGTAAGACTTTAATTCTGATTGTTTTGCACAGGGCCAAAGACCGATATTTCGGTTTAATTGAAGTTTCTTGTCACTGAACGGACTTTTTTAAATGTTGTGTGAAGACTTTATATTTGAGTCAGATTGCGAATTTCACATTTTTGTTGCCATTTTCAATACCTCTCATTGTGGGCGAGGTTACAATTAGCGCAATGTCCATTAGCATCCGTAAATAACATTGTCCATTATTTCAAATTTTGCTGGGAGGTTACAACACACACACACACACACACAAAAAAAAAAAAAAAAAAAAAAAACAAAAAAAAACAAAAAAATTGCATTTATATCCGCTCCTCAATTGTAGATACCCCTTACACAGCTGTGTGCAATGAATGAGTGCTGGCTGGTAATTAATTGCACTCCTTGGAGGGAAATGCCATAGGAAGTAGTCTTTAAAAAGTGAATGTTTTTCGTTAAGAGACAAAAGTTACTTTAGAAAAAAAGTAATAGTGGGGCTTTTGTTGTTGAACAAAATAAGTACAATGAACATACGTTATCAGATTTGCGCAATGCAGCGTCACACCACCTTTTGATTATAACACAATAGACTATACATCGTCCCGAACCGTGACCAGAGTCGCGAGACGAGCAGAGCACGCCGCCGACGCCCGCTCAGTACAACCGTCCACCCGCTACTACTGTCGACCGACTACTACCTCTCCCGACTCGCGCTACAATATATATATAACAACTGTTCCTGGCGACCCGGTGCGTGCCACTACTGTCGTCTGGCGCGGTCCAAGCGCCGACTAGCAGCGATAAAGAACTCTCTGGTCAGACAGAGATGCTGTCATGCCTCGCCATCGCTCTGGTAATGAATACATACGTGTTGCAGCGTGCGTACCACCGGAACACGCAGTGGCGGAGCCAAAGACTGTGTTGTCGAGGTCGAGTGCGAGCGGGAAGAGAGGCAGCGTCGGCACGGAGATGCAAGCGAGCGCGAGACGCACGGGGGCTGCGGCGTGGCGCGTTTGCGGTCGGCGCCTTTGGTGGCAACGGCCGGGACAAGCAGCGGTGTATGGTGTGGTGCGGGGCGGACAGGGGCGGCGGTGGACGGGGAGGAGGCGGCGCGACGACGGCATGGGGGCGAAAACGGGACGGGGGACGGCGGATGTTGAGAGGCGTCACGCGCGGACAGGACACAGACACAGAGACACACAGATTGGAAAGGGAGGGTGCGCGGTAGTAGTTGGGAATGTGCGTACCGTGCGGGATGGGAGTGGGCGAGGAACACGGTCGTGGCCCCTGTTTTGGGTGCGTGTGATGACGTCGGTGTGTTGTGGGAAGGGAAGGTGCTGTGGCGGCGGCGCGTAATGGGCGTAGGCCGAAAAGAGAAAGGAACGTGGGCAGTGTGTTGGCAAGCGTCGGTTCGACTGCGACGTTGATGGGCAGGGCAGGGCAGGGCAGGGCAGGGCAGGGCAAGGTTAATGGTGGTAGGAGTAGGCGTGTGGGCGCAAAAAAATCTGCCGCTGCAGCGCGGTGCCGTAACCGCCATGGCGGGAAGGAGAGAGGGCCAAAGAAAGAAAGAAAGAAAGAAGAAAACAAAAAAAAAAAAAAAAAGGAGGGGGGGGCGAAAGTGGAGAGGCGGTGGTGTGAGAAGGGCGGGGGCGGAAGGAAGGCAGGAAGGACAAGAGGCGAGGCGACGGCTTGCTTTGTGTATCGGTCGGTCTCTGGCTATGCTTCGTTTTCTGCAGCAGGGTCGGTGCGCGGCGTGGCTCGCGGCAGTGGGAACGCCTGGTGGCTGGACGGCCAGCAATGCGGTTGGATGGGCGGCCACAGCACCGCACCTGTGCCCGAGGAGGAGACGCTGGCGGCGGGCCCTGAGGTGAGGCCGGCTCGGCTGGGGCTGTGGATGTGTAGGTGTGCGCCGCTGCTGCAACAACGAGTAAAACGCGAGAAGAAGGGATGGCGGTAGAGAGAGAAAAAAAAAAAACAAAAGGTCGTGTTGTGTTGATGCGCAGGCAGACGCGTACAGAGGGACGAGCCCGGTCTGCAGCAGGGTGTGGCCGTGCCGAGTGCAGAGCAGCGGCGGCTCGGTTCGGTTCGGCCCGGCCCGGCGGGCCGCGCTGTTGTCGCGGACGTGAGCGCCCCCTGGCGGGTGGCCGGAGGCGGCGCGGCGTGTTGGACGTGTGGCTGGTGGCAGTGCACAATTTGCGAGTGGCTGGCGGTGCGGTGTGGTGTGGCGTGGCGGTTGGCGCGTCGGGCGGCGGAGAGGTATGTGTTGCGGGCGCCCTTTGCTGCGCTGCGTCGTTGCGTGTGCCGTACAGGGCGGGCGCTTGTCGACTGTGTGGGCGGTGTGGCGAATTGGCGTGAAAACGGCTGCCGAGAGGTGTGTGGTAGCGAGCCGGTCGGTGGTGTCAGTGCGAAGGGGAATGTGCGTGCGTGTTTGGCGGTGTCGGTGTGCTTTTTGCGGCGTGAGAGTGGGAATTAGTGGGGCCGGCTGTTGTGTTGGTTCCTTGTGTCTTGTGTCGCGTAGCTTGATGGCAACGTGGAAGGACGCCGGTTTCGTTTTCGTTTCGAGCCTTGCGTGTGGTTGTCGACGTTGACTGGTTGGCGTGTGCCGATGCACGTGCATGTGTGGGTCGCGAGTGCGTTTTTGGCTGGCTGTGTGTGTGTGTGTGTGTGTGTGTGTGTGTGTGTGTGTGTGTGTTTTGGGGGGGAAGGGGGAGGCGGTGGTGAAAGTGCAGTCGTCGGGTGGGGCTGGGGCTGTGCGTCGTGGCGGAAAGGTGGTAGGTTGCGGGAAGCGAGCCCGTCGTTGACGGTGTCGCGTGAGTTGTGAATCGAGTGGGGCGCGGGGCGCGGGGCGCGGGACAGGAGCAGCGTGCCGCTGCGTCGTGGTCGTCAGCAGAGGCTGTGCGTGTGCTTGTCCTTTTTGTGGGCGGTTCGGTTCGTGCGAGGCGTTTTTGTTTTGTGTTGCCCTAGTTGTTAGTTTATTTTGTTTGTGTTTGTTATTTTGAGACGACGACTGGTTGGTGGCGTGCGCGCGAAGTGGCGGTGTGCGCTTCCCGTGTCGTTTGTGTTGTTTGGTTTTTTTGTTTTTGTGTGTTTTTTTTTTTTTTTTTTTTTTTTTTTTTTTTTTGCACTGGGCCCCGGTGGGTGGGTGCGTGTGTGTCGATTGCCGGCTGGCGAAAGGTGCGCCATCGGCGGGGTGGGTCGCCGGCACAAGTAGAGGCGGCGGCGTTGTTGTTGCTGTTGTTGTGTGGTGTTTGTTTTGTTCGGCTGTGTCGGCGAGCTGTGTTGCGGTGCGTGTGAATGGTGGTGCAAAAGTGCTGGCGTTGGGGCTGCGACTGCGACGGCGGCGAGCCGCGGGCGCGCCATTGATAGTGATGTTGTGAACAGCGGCTGTGTACGGTAGTGGTGTTGTTGTAGCACGACGTGCATCCGGGCCGGCGCGGAAAGCGCAGTTGCGGGCGGTTGCCCTTCGGTGCCAGCCATGTCGCGTGAGCGGCGGGTTGCTCTGGTGTCGACACGTGGTGCTCTGGGTTGTTGTGTGGTGCCCTTTGGCCGGTGGGGGTGGTTCGCGTGTGTCTCGTTCGCGCTCGGTGTCTGGTCGTGGTCGTGCTGCTCCCCCGTCTGTCGGCGGTTTCCGACGTCGTCTGTACGTTTTTGTTCGTTTGCGGCGTGCGTGCCGACGTCGTCCCGTCGCGACCTTTCAACCGAAAGTGTGGCGCCCGAAGGTGAACGAACGTAACCCTGACCTCGGCGCTTTACGCTGAGCCGAGCGAACCGAACCGAACCTAACCTGTGGTGTGGCGAGGTGAGCTCAGCCTGTGAGCCCCTAACGTCTACGTAAGGTAAGCTGTCCGGCTCACGCCTCACGTTTGAACGCTTTTTTAACCTACGTTTGACGCTTCTTAACCTAGCACTGACCCCTTAACCTAACGTGTAACCTAACCTAACCTAACCTCTGACGCCTGACGTGTTTGAATGCTTAACCTAAGTTTGACGCTTAACCTAACCCAAGTCCCCTTAACCTAACCCACGTCCACCTAACCTAACCTAACGTAGACGTGTAAACGTAATGTGTAACGCGTAACGTGTAAGGTCGGCTGTCGTGTGTGCTTGACGGCAGATTGGGTTGGTCTGTAGATTCGGATTGCGGTTTGCCTCGGTCGAGGGGTTGGGTCGGAAGCGGCGAGGGGCGGCGGCGCCTGTTGCGCAGGCGGCGTCCGTTTGCGGCGGGCAATTGGTGAGAAACGGCTGTGAATGTTGGCCGGCGAGAGGAGGAGGACGGCGCGCGATGTGGCCCGACGGCTGCGGGCCGATCGGGAAACGGCGGGAGGGCGACGGAAGGCGATGGGGCGGCGGAGGCGCGTTTGCACGGCCGTCATCGCCGCACGCCTCGGCTTGTGTGGCTGTGGCGCCGGCCGCGCTGGCCGGGCTGCCGCGGCGACGGTGTGGGAGTTTTGCCGAAGGTTTGGCCATTGTGGCGGGTCGTCGGCTGGGGCTGTGGGGGCGGCATTTGGGCGGGGGCGGCGATTCTCGGCGGGCCGACCCAGGCTGTAGCGCGCGGTAGCTGCAGTTTGGCCGTGGTTTGCGGCGCTGCCGTGGCGACTGGTTGGCGACTGTGGTGTGGCTGTGTGTAGCCCCATCCTCGGTGGTTTGAAAGGCGCGGGCGGTTGTGGCGCAGGTTTGGGGCTGCTCCGCACAGGCTGTCGGACGTTGGGCGGTAGCAAGCGCGGGAGGCGCGGCGCGGCGGCGCGCAGAGTGGCGGCCGCTCTCTCGGCCGTCCGCGCCCGCCCGCGACACTGGCTGGGCCTTGTGATTCTCTGCTCTGCTGCTGTGCTGTGCTTGCGTGCCTGCCGTCCCGCTCGCTCTCGCTGTGTGTTACGCGCGTCGTCGAAATGGCAGATCAGGCGGCTACGAACGAGACTGCTGCGGCACCCGCCGCCACCGGCACTACGAAGAAGGCCAAGTCTGCGTCGTCTGCGAAGAAGCCGCGCGCCAAGCCTGCGCACCCGCGCACCTCTGAGATGGTGACGGCCGCCATCAAGAGTCTGAAGGAGCGCGGCGGGTCGTCGCTGCAGGCGATCAAGAAGTACATAGCCGCGCACTACAAGCTGGACGCGGAGAAGCTGGCGCCGTTTATCAAGAAGTACCTCAAGTCGGCCGTCGTGGCGGGCGAGCTGGTGCAGACGAAGGGGAAGGGCGCGTCCGGCTCGTTCAAGCTTGCCGGCGCCGGCGGCGGCGGGGGGGCGGCCGAGGGCGGCAAGGCTCGTGCTGGCGGTGCCAAGAAGAAGCGCGCCGCTCCGGCCAGCAAGGAGAAGAAGGGCGCCCGTGCGGCCGGCGCAAAGAAGGCTGGTGGCGTGAAGGCGGCGACCGGTCGGAAGGCGGGCGCCGCCAAGAAGGCGTCTGCGGCGTCGGCCGCTCCCGCGGGTGCGAAGAAGGCGGCTGCGGCCAAGCCGGCCAAGGCCAAGTCGCCGTCGAAGGCGAAGAAGGCCGCCAAGGTTCCGACGAAGAAGCCGAAGGCGCCGCGCCCGAAGAAGGCGACGACGCCGTCTAAGGCGAAGGCTTCGCCCAAGAAGAAGAAGTAGAGTAGAGGAGAAAGAGATGGGAAAGGAAGGGTTTGGCGCTTGGCTCCGTCGTCCCCACCCCCCGTCGTCGTCTAGTGGCGCGCAAGAGACGCGCGGCCCAAAACGGCCCTTCTCAGGGCCATCAAAGCACGTCGGGGAAGGTTTTGATTGTCGTGTTGCGTTTGGTGTGGGGGTCTGTCTGTATGCCCGTGGGGATGCTGTTTGCGTGCCGCGGTGGTTGGATTGCGGGGGTCGGTGGCGGGTGTGGGCGGCGGTAGCGGTAAGCGGTGTTGTTGTTGTTGTCGTGGTTGATTGTCGCCGTGTTTGTGGCGGCGGCCGACGGTTGGTTTTCTGTCACGTTGTTGTTTTGTTTGAATACGTTGGTTGGCTTGCCTGCGTTCGTTCTTCTCGGATGTCTGTCGTCTTGTCGAGTCGTGTCTGGTCTTTGTTTTGTTCCTTTGTGTGTGTTATGTTTTGCAACGGGGGGCACGTTGAGATGTGGGAAGGAGTCGGCGGGGGATTTCGGTGGCGTGTAGAGCGAGCGAGCGCGCCTGCCTGGCCGTTGGCCGTCGGAGTGGAGTGCGGGTGTTTTTGTTTTTGTTTTCGAAACGAAAGCGGCGGCCGGCCAGCCACCCGTGCGGTGTGACGTCGGCCGTTGGGTATTGTGCGCCGGGGAGGGATGATGTGTGATTGTTGCGCGCTGCTAGCAGGCAGGCAGAGTGAGCGGGTGTGGCGGACGGACGGGAAGTGGTGGTTTTTGTTTTTGGGTTGCGGGGCGAGAGGCAGGCGACCGACAAAGGTTGCTCGCGACGGAGAGATGTTAGTGGCCCTGAAAAGGGCCGTTTTTGTTTGTGCGGTGCGGTGCCGCGGCGCGGTTTAGGCGCGCTCGCCGCGGATGCGGCGCGCGAGCTGGATGTCCTTGGGCATGATGGTGACGCGCTTGGCGTGGATTGCGCACAGGTTGGTGTCTTCGAAGAGGCCGACGAGGTAGGCCTCGCTGGCCTCCTGCAGGGCCATGACTGCGGAGCTCTGGAAGCGCAGGTCGGTCTTGAAGTCCTGGGCGATCTCGCGCACTAGGCGCTGGAATGGCAGCTTGCGGATGAGCAGCTCTGTGCTCTTCTGGTAGCGCCTGATTTCTCGCAGGGCGACGGTGCCCGGCCTGTAGCGGTGGGGCTTCTTGACGCCTCCGGTGGCGGGCGCGCTCTTCCTCGCCGCCTTGGTGGCGAGCTGTTTGCGCGGCGCCTTTCCGCCGGTGGACTTGCGGGCCGTTTGCTTTGTGCGGGCCATGGCGGTAGCGGTAGCGGAGCGGCGTGCGTGGAGGTTAGGTGCGGCGCGGCGTCCGGTGCTGCCTTGACAACGGGCCCGCGCGCCTCCGTGCTGCGCTTATATGCCCTCGGTTGCGCGTGGTGGGGGGAGGGCGGGCCAGAGTCTATATAGGGGGGCGGCGGGCGCTGGGAAGGACCTCCAACGGGCAACCAGCTACCGCCCAATAAGCTTACTGAGCACCACCAGCAAAGTGCTAGAGAGAGTGGTACTCAAACGCCTGGAACCACCGCTGACAGAAGACGGCACAATCAGGGTGGAACAGTTCGGATTCCAGCGCAAGCTCTCGGCAGAAATGCAGGTCATGCGGGTAGTGGAGCACATCTCCAAGAACTACAACGTCGCAGCATCCACCGCCGCCGCATTCCTCGACTGGGATAAAGCCTACGACCGGGTGTGGCATGCCAAACTAATCAAAAAGCTGGCAACGCAGACGACGATTCCGGACTGCTACATACACCTCATAGCAGAATACCTAGCGAATCGGCAGATATCCGTCTCAATCGAAAAGAAAACATCGAGCACCAAAACACTGGCAGCAGGAATTCCACAAGGGTCCGTGCTATCACCAATATTATTCAACATCTTCATAAACGACCTGCCAAGAACGAACAACGTCCAGCTTGCCCAATTCGCGGATGACACGGCGCTGTTCATAAGCGGTAGGCAGCACTTCGCCAACGTCAACCGCCTACAGCGGCAAATGGACATGGTGATAGCATGGTGCCGAGACAACAAGGTAACACTGAATGCAGACAAGACAACGATGGTCTACTTCTCTAAGAAAAGGCCAAGGGTTGACACCATCCAGGTCCTAAACCACAGGATTCCGTGGTCGCCATCTGTTAAATATCTAGGCGTCGAATTAGACACAAGCCTCTTCTTCCACAAGCACATACAAGGAAAGAGGCAGAAATGCATTCAAATGGCCAAAGCCCTCGCCCCATTCTTCCTCAGCAGAATGCTCAATCAGGACACAAAACTTCGCCTCTACAAGGCAACAGTGCTCCCTGCCCTCCTATACGGGAGCTCTGCATGGGGAATAGCCTCAAAAACTCAACTGAATTCCCTACAAGTCGTGCAAAACAAAGTTCTCAGGTGGATCCTTCGAGCCCCCCCGTGGACTAGTATTAGAGAACTACATGCAGAAACAGGGATGGATACAGTTGCAACCACAATCCAAGAAAAGGCCAGGAAACTTCACAGAAAAATAGACCTCAACAGAGACACCCTCCCCCAAATAAGAGAACTAGGAACAACTAGACCCAGACCAGGCCAACGATATAAGATACCAACGAGCCTAATAGAGTAGAAAGCTTAGTCGTAATCCTTGTAAAAGTAAAAATTAGTTTAGGAAACCCCCACTCATACCAAGAAAAATAGACATCATAGAAGGTCGGCTAAGGGCTCCTGAAGCCCAGGGATGCCTGTCCCTTCAAAAGTAAATTTATTGCTTGTAAATAAATAAATGTAAAAAAACCAACCTGTAACCTGTACACGGCGAGGCGCATAAGCGCCGGGCCTGCATCACACAAACAGACAAAAAAAAAAAAAAAAAAAAAAAAAAAAAAAAAAAAAAAAAAAAAAAAAAAAAAGCGCTGGGCGCAGACCGACCAGACAGTCGTCGCTCCGGCCGCGCGCAGAGATGTCGTGGGCACGCCCGGAGTTCCGAGGATCGCTGAGCAGAGCTATGGGTGTGGCGGATCGCCGTTCGGCCGAGCCTGCTCGGTCGACGGCCCCATCCGGCCCCCCACATACGACGACTGGAGAAGTTGGTGTGGCAGACCGCCGTCCGGAGGAGCGTGCTCCCCCGGCGGCCCCGTCTGACCCGCCGCCTAGGATGACCCGGCCACCGTCCACGGACTACCACATGGACGAAGAATCTGGTGAAGATGACATTGTAGTGCACGGCGCACTACCGGCCGAAGAGAGGGTGCGGAGAACAAAGACCAGCGCGCAGCAACGCCCGGCGGGCGAGCGGCGCAAGCGGTCTTATACCACCGCAGCAACCGGCGCCAAAAAGACGCCCAAGAAGAGGAGGCAGCTCGCTGTCTCAACTAACGGGGGCAGACGGCGCGCCCTGCCAGACGACAGCGGTGCTGGATCGACATGGACGACCGTCACGTCGAGACGTGCGGCCAGACCACGGACGACGCCCTCACCGCCACCCACATCAACCGCAAACCGCTTTGGGGCACTTGCGGTCGAAAATACGACTGAACAGCCTACTTCAGAGCAGTCGGCACCCACGGCCGCCGCCAAAGCAGGCTGTTCAAATGAAGACGATGAAGAAGGAGCCGTCCCCACCACCGGACGGCCACATCGGAGGCCGCCGCCCATAGTTTTCGAGGTGGCCGAAGACTATAAAGGTTTCCTGCAGCTCGTAAGGCAGTGGACGACTGCCGATTTCACCTTGCGAGCTGCAGCAGGGAACCTAGTGCGGCTACAGGTCGCCAACACCGAGGACTACATCAAGGTGACGAGCGAGGCGTCAAACCAGGGCCTCCACTGGTTCACTCACGCCGCCGTCCCCGAGCGACTACTGAAGATAGTCTTCAAGGGACTACCGATGGCAGCTCAACCGGAGCTGCTACGAGAGGAGCTGACAGACCTCGACTTCAGCGTGCGCAACGTGACGCGCGTGAAGTCGCACGTCAGCCACAAGGAGTCGCCGTCACTTCTGGTTATCGCCACTGATACACCAGAAAACAGGCGGCTCTACCAGGTGACGAGGGTGGCCAATACCAAGGTCACCGTCGAGAACTTGAAGCAGAAGAGGGGCCTGGTGCAATGCTTCCGCTGCCAGGGGATGGGGCACGTGGCTCGCCACTGCTCCTTCCCCGAGAAGTGCGTGAAGTGCGCCGGGGCCCATGCCAGCAGACTTTGTCCGCTGCCGAGGTCGCACACGCCCAAGTGTGCGAACTGCAGCGGCCCACACGTGGCGAGCTACCGCGGCTGCGAAGTCTTCAAAGCCGCAATAGCTCGCCAGAACGGGCAGCAGGCCACGAGGACTGCCGACCGCTCCCTCCGCCGTCCGCGCCCAGGCGCAAAACCGGCGAGGCGGCCGACACAAGCAAGACAGACGCCGGCAGCCAATGCAGCCAACTCCGGCCCCGCAGAAGGGGGCAACAGCAGCTGGCGCCATCGCGTCAGAAAACGTGCGCGCGAGCGCACACCAGACGACCAGCGCGCCTTCCAAGTCCAAGGGAAGGCGCGCAAAGAAGACCACGCTACGACGGGGGGCGAAGGGCGTGGTAACGCGCCTGTCGCCCCACGTTACTCAGCAGCAGCCAGCCAAGGCGCCGCAACATCAGCGCTGGAAGGAGGGCTGGCCGCAGCAATTTCAGCACTCTCTGCGGCAATCGACAAGGTAACACACCTTGCCGACACGCTGCAGAGAGTGGCTGAAACAGTGATGACCGCCTCACCGGCGGCTGTCCAACAGCCGTCGAAATAAGACGCTCCCAACGCCGTCCGCGCCGGGAGCACTGAAGACGGCTTGTCCACGGACAAGCACCGTTGTCCGCACGTGCGGGCGACCCAGAAGCCAGCAGATACCTGAAAAGGGCCAACGAGAAGAAACGAAAGAAAAGAGAAGAATTACAAACATCTAGTCAAAGAGATGAATGGAGGCAGTGCAGGGACATCCTGCAGGGACTCCAAGCAACCGGGGTGAAGAGCGCACACCCTGAAGAAGATGGTCTATCGGCTGGGCGCAGACCGTAGCCGACTCTCCAGCCGCTGCAGCTGCTGTTTGTGCACGTTTTGCTTTGCCCGAGGAAGGAAGGATGACAGGCCGCGGCAAGGGAGGAAAGGGGCTCGGCAAGGGTGGCGCCAAGCGGCACCGCAAGGTGTTGCGCGACAACATCCAGGGCATCACGAAGCCCGCCATCCGCCGCCTGGCTCGCAGGGGCGGCGTGAAGCGCATCTCTGGTCTGATCTACGAGGAGACCCGCGGGGTGCTGAAGGTGTTCCTGGAGAACGTGATCCGCGACGCGGTGACGTACACTGAGCACGCCAAGCGCAAGACTGTGACGGCCATGGACGTGGTGTACGCCCTGAAGAGGCAGGGGCGCACCCTGTACGGTTTCGGCGGTTAGGCTGCGTCGCAGCGGGCGCTGGCCTTCCCGCGGCCGTGCTTGTGGGTGGGAGAGACTAGAAAACGGCCCTTTTCAGGGCCACCACACTGTTCGGAAGTTGAAAAGTGCGAAAGAGTCTGTGTTGTTGCTGCGTGTGTGCGCTGTGTTGTTTGTTTGTTTCTCTCTCTCTTTCTTTCTTTCCGTTTGTGAGCGACGTGATGTGACTGGGAGGGGAGAAGGAAAGGAAACGTGTCATGTGGCTGGCTGTGTGTGGAGCTGCTTCGTTTGTGTGTCTTTGTATCGATCGCGACGGAGATGGCGGGCTGTGTGTTGTTGTGCGAGAGGCGGTGATTATTTGCTTGCGTGGTTTGGCTCTGTGTGTTTGCGGCGGCGTTGGGGTTTCCGAGGCAAGGCGGCCGGATCAGCTGTTTCGTTCGTGTCGACGGCCGTTGCGCGCGGGAGTGGAGGGCGGTGTGTCGACACGCCTCCCTTTAACAATGGTCATTATTGCTGCCGTTGTCGTTTGGAAGGCGACTGCGACCGTGCAAAATGTGTGTGTGTGTGTGTGTTGGGCCACACGGGCTGTGTGGACGACAAGATGGCGGACGTGCGCCGGCGGCGGCTGTGCTGTGAAAGTGCAAAGTTAAAAAACAAAACAAGGTGCGGCGAGGACGACTGAAATTTTGCTTTGGACGTAGGTTTGTGTGGTGGCCCTGAAAAGGGCCGATTGTTGTGGGCCGAGCCGGCAAAGCGCGTTGCGTGCAGGGGAGCACGCGGCGGCTGCGATTGCCTGGCCTCCTTTAGGCCTTCTTCTCGGTCTTCTTTGGCAGCAGGACGGCCTGGATGTTGGGCAGGACACCACCCTGTGCGATGGTGACGCCCGACAGGAGCTTGTTGAGCTCCTCGTCGTTGCGGATGGCAAGCTGCAGGTGGCGCGGGATGATGCGCGTCTTCTTGTTGTCGCGGGCCGCGTTTCCGGCCAGCTCGAGCACCTCAGCCGCGAGGTACTCCATGACGGCGGCGAGGTAGACGGGCGCCCCGGCGCCGACGCGCTCTGCGTAGTTTCCCTTGCGCAGGAGGCGGTGGATTCTGCCGACCGGGAACTGGAGCCCAGCCCTGCTTGAGCGGGACTTTGACTTGCCCTTGACTTTGCCTCCCTTTCCGCGTCCGGACATGGCGATGGGCTAGCGACGGTGCACACGAAACGGAAACGAAAACGACCGGTGCGAGCGGCAGCGAGTCGAGCAGCGGAGTGCGTGCCGGCGCAGCCTCTCTCTCTGCTCCTTTTCTGACTTCCTCACTGTGAGGAGGTTCGTGTGGAAGTTTGTGGCCTGTTGGCCTTTACTCCCCTGGGATGTTGATGAAACTTCTTTCTTTACTTGTAGGTTCTTCTGTACTGGCAAGGAGTGCCTGTGACCTATCTTCTGAACTTGTCGTTATGACGACTTTTCTTTTTCTTCTTTGCTGTGGCTGAGGGCTCTTCCTCGGTTGGGATGTTGTGCAAAATGCATCCCGCTTTGTCGTACTCTCCGTTGACGAGAGCGATGATGATGCAGCGCATCTGCCACTCTGTGAAAATAGGGTAGGAGTCAATCAGATTGAACTCCTCCCTAGAAAGACCGAGTAGGCCTTCAGGATACCCGAGTGGGCGATGTGGGAGTTGTGGTTTAGGATGGTTAGGAGGAACGAAAGGATAAGGGTTGTCGTGGTGGGGGTAAGTACCGTCGCGAAGCGATGCAGCGATCTTCTGCGTCACAGCGCTTGCGCTGTACATGTCCGGAAGCGGGAGGAATGGGACTTCTTCCCACTCGTCTTCGTGCGCTGCTGCCTCGGTGTCCGTCTTGGGCTCCCCTTCGGCAGGCACGTCGGTCTGCGTGGCCACCGTCGCAAACTTCTTCTCTCGTGGAGGAGTCGTCTGGCTGGCGGTGTCGACCGCTGTGGCGGAAGCTGCCTTGGCTGAGCGAAGCTCCTGCGTCAGCTCAGCAATCTGACGCCGAGCCTCGCCCAGTTCCGCCAGCATCGCCGCCCTCTCTTCCGCCATGGCGGATTTGAAGGCGGACATGGCTTCTTCTACGGCGTCGTTGAGGCGCCTGGTGATGACGTCTTCTGTGCGAGTGACCACCTCTTCGTGTGTGGTGGTCACTTGCTTCTGCGTCTTCTCTGGTCCGCGCCAATTTCTCCTGTAGGCGCAGGAACGGGCGTTAGCCGCGTGTGCGCCACCACAGTTGGCGCAGGTGCTGGGGGCGTCCTTCTGCTTCTTGCAGTCGCGTGTGTCGTGCGCTTGCGCACACTTCAAACACGCGACTGCTCCGCTGCAGTGCTTGGCGACGTGGCCAAGCTTTTGGCAGCGAAAGCACTGCGGTGTAGACTTCTTCTTCTTCTTCCCGGCTGGTCCTGCTAACGTGAGCAGCAACTCAGCCAAGGCAGCAGCTTTGCGTCCACTTCCGCGTCCCGACATCACGAGTAGTAACAGCGACAACGAACTAACGTGTACTCTCCGCGGCGTGAGCGGGAATCCGCCGGCGCAGCCGGGGTGGGGGTGCTTTATGGGCTCGGGTGCGGCGGCCGGTTGCGCGCGCGCCCCATTGGTCGGCGGCCGCAACAGGGCGAGCTGGTAAAGGTGCGGCGGCGGCTAACAGCCTCCTCTCGACCAACCACCGACCTCACCACAGTCAACAAAGTAGATAAAGCAATACAGAAGCTAACAAAAGACATCCAAATAGCCGCCAAAAACGCCACCACAACAACAACAGTAGAAAAACAGCAAGAAAACCTTCCCCCACTACTGCAAGACCTCCGACACCTGAAAAACATGGCACGAAAGCGATGGCAACGAACACGCGACCCTAGGGACCGCACAGAAATGAATAAACTAACAAGAGAACTGCAGAAACGCCTCACAGAATGGCGCGCCGAAAGTTGGAACGACCTCATGGAAACATTCAGGCTCCAATCACAGGACGAATGGAAATTAGTCACAAACCTAAAAAGCCAGCCAACGGGGAAGAGGGCCCTATCAGGCCAACAAGGCACCGTATTCGATGCCCTGGCAAGAGCCGAATTATTAGCTGACACTTTCGAAGACCAAAACTCCCTACCCCAGTACGACGTTCGCACGAGGGAAGACCACGAAAAAGACAGAACAATGCGCCGTGAAACTGAAGCACTCAGAAACACAATTCCAGCCATACCACCAGAACTAGCCACACCCAGCGAAATACGGAGAGAAATACGAAAACGAAGCGGAAAAACAGCCCCAGGTCTCGACAGAATAACCCACATGCATCTCAAAAACCTCCCTAGAAAACCCCTTGTCCTCCTGACTAGAATAATAAACAGATGTCTACAACTGAATTACTTCCCCACAACATGGAAGAAAGCAAAATTGATAACAATTCCAAAAGCAGGAAAAAACCCCAGCCTACCAGCCAACAACAGACCCATAAGCCTCCTTCACACCATGGGGAAAATTCTAGAAAGGGTTATCCTAAACCGCATCCAAAAAGCCCTCACCGAAGACAACACCATCCGGGCAGAACAATTTGGCTTCCAAAGGAAAGTTTCTGCTGAACTCCAAGTACTCCGGTTAACCGAACATATTGCCCAAAACATGAACTACGAAAACTCAACAGCCGCCATCTTCCTTGATTGGGAAAAAGCATTCGACAAAGTATGGCATCAGAACCTCATATGGAAACTCCTCAGACAAACAACCATCCCGGCCACCTACATCAAAATTATAGACAGCTTCCTGACCGACAGACAATTCGTAGTCGAAATCGACGGAAAACACTCATCCACACGACCGCTGACTGCAGGAATACCCCAAGGATCAGTTCTCTCGCCGACCCTGTTTAACATCTACGCAAACGACATCCCACTAGAGCCAGGAGTAAATATCGCCCAGTTCGCTGACGATACAGCCTTTTTCACAAGCGGCAAGCGTCATCTCACCAATATCAAAAGGCTGCAGCGACAAGTAACCCTAGTGGAAGCATGGTGCCGACAAAATAAAATGCAACTGAACGCAGGGAAATCAGCCGCAGTTTACTTTACAAGGAAAAGGCCTATCCTTGAAGAAAACCTGCGACTAAATGCACAAGAACTCCCGTGGAGGGACGAAGTAAAATATTTAGGCGTCATATTGGACAAAAAATTGCTCTACCACCGTCACATTAAGGAAAAGAAACAAAAAGCCCAAAACCTAGCAAAGGCCCTCTATCCCATTTTCAAAAGCAAAAACCTAAAGCAAGAAACCAAACGGACATTATACAAAACTGCAATCCTCCCGACGATGACGTATGGCTGCACCTCTTGGGGCACTGCAAGCAGAACAACCAGACACCAACTACAAATCGTTCAAAACAAAGTGTTGCGCTGGATCCTAGGGGCCCCACCATGGGCACGTACCAGACACCTCCACGAGATCATGGAGATGGACATGTTGGACGAAACAGTCAAGAAATTAGCAACACGGGTTCACAACAAACTAGATATAATAAGAGACAACTGTAGGCAACTAACTAACGTAGGCACCAGTAAACCCAAACATTGGCACAAGCAACGCGTGCCACGTAGCATAATTGACGAACCAGCAGACCAAGCTGACGACTAGTAGAATAGAGTAGACATAAATGATGCAAATAATCAAATTCACCAGCCACCCCTTGTAGATTAGAACTAGCATATAGTGAGTAGTTAGATTAAAATAACAACCATCTCTCAATATAAATGCATAACTAGCAAAACCCATAGCTCATAAGGTTAGGTAGTATTAGAAATTAAATGTGTGCAAATTCACTGTGTATAAGGATAGGTAGGATTAGCATTATAAAGAACTAAGAAACTAGGACTCACATCCACAACCAAAGTACGACAACCCAACGGCAATCACCTAAGAAGCAACAAGAAATCAAGAAGACAACGAGAACCACACAACTCCCGAAGAGGAAGAACAGACCACCAACCAAGGAGGCGGATTGGCGGACACAGTCCGAAAAAAAATAACATTCCTGTCCCCCAAAGTCAAATAAATAGTGCCACCACAGCACAACCAACCAAACATACACAAAAATACACGGCGAATCGGCAAAGCCGATGGGCCTCTCTTCAACAAAGTGACACAACAAAAAAAAAAAAAAAAAAAAAAAAAAAAAAAAAAAAAAAAAAAAAAAAAAGACTGGCGGCGGGTGCCACTGTGTGGGGAGACGCTGACTAGAGCGGAGCGCTTGCTACTGGTGTTGCTGCTGCCGTACGTTGGTTCGAGATGCCGCCCAAGACTAGCGGGAAGGCCGCCAAGAAGGCTGGCAAGGCGCAGAAGAACATTTCGAAGGGCGACAAGAAGAAGAAGCGCAAGAGGAAGGAGAGCTATGCCATCTACATCTACAAGGTGCTGAAGCAGGTGCACCCTGACACGGGCATCTCGTCGAAGGCGATGAGCATCATGAACAGCTTCGTGAACGACATTTTCGAGCGCATTGCGGCCGAGGCTTCTCGGCTGGCGCACTACAACAAGCGCTCGACCATCACGTCCCGCGAGATCCAGACCGCTGTGCGGCTGTTGCTGCCTGGCGAGCTGGCCAAGCACGCCGTGAGCGAGGGCACGAAGGCGGTGACCAAGTACACGAGCTCCAAGTAAGGAGGTGGCTCTGGAATGGAAGGAAGGATGGAGAAGGCTCCTCCGTTGCGAGAGCGGCAAAACGGCCCTTTTCAGGGCCACCAACTTGCCTTTTGCGGGAAGGGCGGAATTGTTGTTGTTGTTTGTGTGGACGGCTGTGATGTATGTGTGCATTTTGATTGTGGGTGGGGGGGCGCGTCAAAGCGTGTTGCGCGGGGTACGGCCACGAGGTTGGTCGCCGTGGCGTGGAATGGTGGCACGCCTCGTTGGCGTGGTTTTTGACCCATTGGTGTTGTTGGTGTGTGTGTGTGTGTTACCCGTCTGCGAGGGGGGACTGTGCGATCGGCGACTTTTGTGTCACCGTAACGACGGCCGTTTGCGGGTTTGTTTTTTTGCACATCATACATGGCGAGGGTGAAATGTGAAATGTTTTTGTTTGGTTGTTTTTTTTTTTTTTGCCGCCCACTATTCCCTTTGCTGTACGCCGAGTTTGACAATGGTGCGACGTAACTGCAGCGTGGAGGTGTGTGAGTGACGTTGAAATGAACGTGCCATTAAGACGCATTGTTGTTGTATTGTACTGTACGTGTACGGCGAACACGCACGATGATGTACCATTCGACTCTGATGTTTGATAGCCGTGTCTGACTGATTGCGTACGACGCACGCACACCGATGTCGTCATTCAAGATGCACGCGTGTCCAGTGCAGTACAGTAAGCGCGACGCTAGACGACGACGGCGGCGGCGGCGGCGGCGGCGGCGGTCGTTTGTTTGGCGAATGTCTGTACACGTGTTTGTCTGTGTCCATCCGGTGCGTATTTGTTTGTTTGAAAGTGTTTTGTGTGTCGGTGACGTGGTCCGATCCGTCGCCCCCTGAGTAACTGTCGATCGGCGCGATAGACGGGCGTCACGCAACTGAACCGAAGTCTTGGGCACACCCGTCATACTGTTGTACACCGTCGCGCTGAGAACGGTAACGAAAGGTTGACTTTGATCGGTCGAATGTCTGGGCAGAACGTGAGGAATGAGGCAAGAGTGCAAGGAGGGGGGGCAAAAGAGAGAGGAAGGGAAAAAGGGGAGAAACGCATTCGTAGAGCAACGGAACGTTCCCGTGTCGGAGGCGTATTGGAGCCGCACTGAAATGCGTTTAACGGCGGCGCGGCTGCAAGTGTCTGCCGTGGTGAACGTTACCTTTGACGGCTGCATTGGGCTTTGCCTTTGCTTTTGCTTTCGCTTTCGCTTTCCCGGATGTACGTAACGTTTGTTGATATGGTTCTGAGGAAGAGTGTATGACAGTGCCGTGCCGTCCATGTTCGTGTGCCCTCCCATTGTGTGTATGCTATTGTCTGTGTACGTGAATGATGTATGTAGGTGTTAGTGGACATGTTTTACCATTGGGGGGAAATGGATCGTCGATAGTTGCCGTCACTCTGTCACGGTCGAGATGACGCACCCTCCGTACAGAAAGGTGTCGAGAAAGTGAGTGTGTGTGTGCGTGCGTCCGTGAATTGGCAGTGTTTGGAGGTGGGCGTGCCCTGCATGTGGCCCGGAAGGCTGTTCGTTAGGCGGTAGTGTTGTGTGGACAGGGGAGGGGCATGCGTAACGCTGCTGGCATGGCATTTCGGGAGATGGGAGGGGGCAAACGAGGAGCGGCGGCCAAAGACGGGACGGGGAGGGGCGCGGTGTGGGTGGCTTGCGCCTGTGCTCGGCGTTGTGGTTTGTGCAAAAGAGGAGGAGAAAAACAATGTGAGTTGCCAGGGAGGGGAGCGGTGTTGTGTTGTGGTTGTCGTGGTGTAGCCGCAGACGCGGCTGTCAGTGAACGTGGCGAGACGGACGGATGCGCGGAGGGGCGGGGGCGGCGCATTTCGCCGGTGCCGTGCCATGCCTGAAAGCCGCGTGGTCGCTGTGTTGTTGGTGGCGTGGGGGCGAGGAGAGTACCGTACGGGTGTGCTTGTGCGCCGGAAATGGCACACTGCGCCCGCCCGTCTTGGAGGCTGATGGCTGTGGTGTGGAAATGGGGCGCGGTGATGTTGAAGCAGTTGAAGAACAGAAAAGAAACCAAGAAAACGGAAGGCGTGATGCGGCGGTGGTGGTGAGAGCGGGAAAAACAAAACAAAAAAAAAAGAAGGAAAAACAACGAGAAAACAAAAAGTCTATCAATATTAAAATGGAAATGGACCCAGGTATAACCTCCCTGCACAAATAGCAGAGAGTCCGATGATAATAAAAATGTGCCAGAATGTTAACGTCCCTACAAAACAAACCCAACGATAATATTAATGAAAGAGTGAACCGTATGTAACATTGCAACAGACATAATGAAACCTGATAAATTGTATAAGGGCAGCAGCGTTGACCTTTGGCCCTGTATTCAGAATAAAAAGAGCCAAAGATCGTTACCCCAATGAAAAAGACACTGAAACACGTATGTAACATAGTAGCGATGGCGAGACATTGTAGCATCTGTGACCAGAGAGTTTGCGCTGGACTGCGCGAGTGTTGCGAGCGGTTCTCAGTCAGTCAGTAGTCGTTGCGAGTCCGTAGCTATGTGTAGTTGAGGGCTGTACTCTGTCAGTAGTCGTCGCGTGCAGTACGCTAATAGTCGTCATGCAGAGCGGTCGGTCAGTAGTAGCAGCCGAGCGCGGTTGTGTGATGTAGGCGGTCGGCAACACTGGTCAAGATGGTGAATAAGGTATACTGTTAATTAATATAATCATTAGATAATGAAAAATTGTATTTATTGTAATTATTCTCCAACAAGTTCCCCAATAATAATTTTTATTTCAAAAGCATTTTTCAAACATTTAATTGTTTATTGAACTAAAGAGTTCGTTGCACTTCACATTTCATTCCACTTCTTTGAAGAAAAATGTCACTAAAATCACAAAAAAAGAGAATATTATTATTTGCAATGCAGTTCCTCCAAGCGCTGCGCAACAACCAGAGCAGAAATGTGACATCCATTTATTCGGAGGTAAGACTTTAATTCTGATTGTTTTGCACAGGGCCAAAGACCGATATTTCGGTTTAATTGAAGTTTCTTGTCACTGAACGGACTTTTTTAAATGTTGTGTGAAGACTTTATATTTGAGTCAGATTGCGAATTTCACATTTTTGTTGCCATTTTCAATACCTCTCATTGTGGGCGAGGTTACAATTAGCGCAATGTCCATTAGCATCCGTAAATAACATTGTCCATTATTTTAAATTTTGCTGGGAGGTTACAACACACACACACACACACACAAAAAAAAAAAAAAAAAAAAAAAAAAAACAAAAAAAAACAAAAAAATTGCATTTATATCCGCTCCTCAATTGTAGATACCCCTTACACAGCTGTGTGCAATGAATGAGTGCTGGCTGGTAATTAATTGCACTCCTTGGAGGGAAATGCCATAGGAAGTAGTCTTTAAAAAGTGAATGTTTTTCGTTAAGAGACAAAAGTTACTTTAGAAAAAAAGTAATAGTGGGGCTTTTGTTGTTGAACAAAATAAGTACAATGAACATACGTTATCAGATTTGCGCAATGCAGCGTCACACCACCTTTTGATTATAACACAATAGACTATACATCGTCCCGAACCGTGACCAGAGTCGCGAGACGAGCAGAGCACGCCGCCGACGCCCGCTCAGTACAACCGTCCACCCGCTACTACTGTCGACCGACTACTACCTCTCCCGACTCGCGCTACAATATATATATAACAACTGTTCCTGGCGACCCGGTGCGTGCCACTACTGTCGTCTGGCGCGGTCCAAGCGCCGACTAGCAGCGATAAAGAACTCTCTGGTCAGACAGAGATGCTGTCATGCCTCGCCATCGCTCTGGTAATGAATACATACGTGTTGCAGCGTGCGTACCACCGGAACACGCAGTGGCGGAGCCAAAGACTGTGTTGTCGAGGTCGAGTGCGAGCGGGAAGAGAGGCAGCGTCGGCACGGAGATGCAAGCGAGCGCGAGACGCACGGGGGCTGCGGCGTGGCGCGTTTGCGGTCGGCGCCTTTGGTGGCAACGGCCGGGACAAGCAGCGGTGTATGGTGTGGTGCGGGGCGGACAGGGGCGGCGGTGGACGGGGAGGAGGCGGCGCGACGACGGCATGGGGGCGAAAACGGGACGGGGGACGGCGGATGTTGAGAGGCGTCACGCGCGGACAGGACACAGACACAGAGACACACAGATTGGAAAGGGAGGGTGCGCGGTAGTAGTTGGGAATGTGCGTACCGTGCGGGATGGGAGTGGGCGAGGAACACGGTCGTGGCCCCTGTTTTGGGTGCGTGTGATGACGTCGGTGTGTTGTGGGAAGGGAAGGTGCTGTGGCGGCGGCGCGTAATGGGCGTAGGCCGAAAAGAGAAAGGAACGTGGGCAGTGTGTTGGCAAGCGTCGGTTCGACTGCGACGTTGATGGGCAGGGCAGGGCAGGGCAGGGCAGGGCAGGGCAAGGTTAATGGTGGTAGGAGTAGGCGTGTGGGCGCAAAAAAATCTGCCGCTGCAGCGCGGTGCCGTAACCGCCATGGCGGGAAGGAGAGAGGGCCAAAGAAAGAAAGAAAGAAAGAAGAAAACAAAAAAAAAAAAAAAAAAGGAGGGGGGGGCGAAAGTGGAGAGGCGGTGGTGTGAGAAGGGCGGGGGCGGAAGGAAGGCAGGAAGGACAAGAGGCGAGGCGACGGCTTGCTTTGTGTATCGGTCGGTCTCTGGCTATGCTTCGTTTTCTGCAGCAGGGTCGGTGCGCGGCGTGGCTCGCGGCAGTGGGAACGCCTGGTGGCTGGACGGCCAGCAATGCGGTTGGATGGGCGGCCACAGCACCGCACCTGTGCCCGAGGAGGAGACGCTGGCGGCGGGCCCTGAGGTGAGGCCGGCTCGGCTGGGGCTGTGGATGTGTAGGTGTGCGCCGCTGCTGCAACAACGAGTAAAACGCGAGAAGAAGGGATGGCGGTAGAGAGAGAAAAAAAAAAACAAAAGGTCGTGTTGTGTTGATGCGCAGGCAGACGCGTACAGAGGGACGAGCCCGGTCTGCAGCAGGGTGTGGCCGTGCCGAGTGCAGAGCAGCGGCGGCTCGGTTCGGTTCGGCCCGGCCCGGCGGGCCGCGCTGTTGTCGCGGACGTGAGCGCCCCCTGGCGGGTGGCCGGAGGCGGCGCGGCGTGTTGGACGTGTGGCTGGTGGCAGTGCACAATTTGCGAGTGGCTGGCGGTGCGGTGTGGTGTGGCGTGGCGGTTGGCGCGTCGGGCGGCGGAGAGGTATGTGTTGCGGGCGCCCTTTGCTGCGCTGCGTCGTTGCGTGTGCCGTACAGGGCGGGCGCTTGTCGACTGTGTGGGCGGTGTGGCGAATTGGCGTGAAAACGGCTGCCGAGAGGTGTGTGGTAGCGAGCCGGTCGGTGGTGTCAGTGCGAAGGGGAATGTGCGTGCGTGTTTGGCGGTGTCGGTGTGCTTTTTGCGGCGTGAGAGTGGGAATTAGTGGGGCCGGCTGTTGTGTTGGTTCCTTGTGTCTTGTGTCGCGTAGCTTGATGGCAACGTGGAAGGACGCCGGTTTCGTTTTCGTTTCGAGCCTTGCGTGTGGTTGTCGACGTTGACTGGTTGGCGTGTGCCGATGCACGTGCATGTGTGGGTCGCGAGTGCGTTTTTGGCTGGCTGTGTGTGTGTGTGTGTGTGTGTGTGTGTGTGTGTGTGTTTTGGGGGGGAAGGGGGAGGCGGTGGTGAAAGTGCAGTCGTCGGGTGGGGCTGGGGCTGTGCGTCGTGGCGGAAAGGTGGTAGGTTGCGGGAAGCGAGCCCGTCGTTGACGGTGTCGCGTGAGTTGTGAATCGAGTGGGGCGCGGGGCGCGGGGCGCGGGACAGGAGCAGCGTGCCGCTGCGTCGTGGTCGTCAGCAGAGGCTGTGCGTGTGCTTGTCCTTTTTGTGGGCGGTTCGGTTCGTGCGAGGCGTTTTTGTTTTGTGTTGCCCTAGTTGTTAGTTTATTTTGTTTGTGTTTGTTATTTTGAGACGACGACTGGTTGGTGGCGTGCGCGCGAAGTGGCGGTGTGCGCTTCCCGTGTCGTTTGTGTTGTTTGGTTTTTTTGTTTTTGTGTGTTTTTTTTTTTTTTTTTTTTTTTTTTTTTTTTTTTTTTTGCACTGGGCCCCGGTGGGTGGGTGCGTGTGTGTCGATTGCCGGCTGGCGAAAGGTGCGCCATCGGCGGGGTGGGTCGCCGGCACAAGTAGAGGCGGCGGCGTTGTTGTTGCTGTTGTTGTGTGGTGTTTGTTTTGTTCGGCTGTGTCGGCGAGCTGTGTTGCGGTGCGTGTGAATGGTGGTGCAAAAGTGCTGGCGTTGGGGCTGCGACTGCGACGGCGGCGAGCCGCGGGCGCGCCATTGATAGTGATGTTGTGAACAGCGGCTGTGTACGGTAGTGGTGTTGTTGTAGCACGACGTGCATCCGGGCCGGCGCGGAAAGCGCAGTTGCGGGCGGTTGCCCTTCGGTGCCAGCCATGTCGCGTGAGCGGCGGGTTGCTCTGGTGTCGACACGTGGTGCTCTGGGTTGTTGTGTGGTGCCCTTTGGCCGGTGGGGGTGGTTCGCGTGTGTCTCGTTCGCGCTCGGTGTCTGGTCGTGGTCGTGCTGCTCCCCCGTCTGTCGGCGGTTTCCGACGTCGTCTGTACGTTTTTGTTCGTTTGCGGCGTGCGTGCCGACGTCGTCCCGTCGCGACCTTTCAACCGAAAGTGTGGCGCCCGAAGGTGAACGAACGTAACCCTGACCTCGGCGCTTTACGCTGAGCCGAGCGAACCGAACCGAACCTAACCTGTGGTGTGGCGAGGTGAGCTCAGCCTGTGAGCCCCTAACGTCTACGTAAGGTAAGCTGTCCGGCTCACGCCTCACGTTTGAACGCTTTTTTAACCTACGTTTGACGCTTCTTAACCTAGCACTGACCCCTTAACCTAACGTGTAACCTAACCTAACCTAACCTCTGACGCCTGACGTGTTTGAATGCTTAACCTAAGTTTGACGCTTAACCTAACCCAAGTCCCCTTAACCTAACCCACGTCCACCTAACCTAACCTAACGTAGACGTGTAAACGTAATGTGTAACGCGTAACGTGTAAGGTCGGCTGTCGTGTGTGCTTGACGGCAGATTGGGTTGGTCTGTAGATTCGGATTGCGGTTTGCCTCGGTCGAGGGGTTGGGTCGGAAGCGGCGAGGGGCGGCGGCGCCTGTTGCGCAGGCGGCGTCCGTTTGCGGCGGGCAATTGGTGAGAAACGGCTGTGAATGTTGGCCGGCGAGAGGAGGAGGACGGCGCGCGATGTGGCCCGACGGCTGCGGGCCGATCGGGAAACGGCGGGAGGGCGACGGAAGGCGATGGGGCGGCGGAGGCGCGTTTGCACGGCCGTCATCGCCGCACGCCTCGGCTTGTGTGGCTGTGGCGCCGGCCGCGCTGGCCGGGCTGCCGCGGCGACGGTGTGGGAGTTTTGCCGAAGGTTTGGCCATTGTGGCGGGTCGTCGGCTGGGGCTGTGGGGGCGGCATTTGGGCGGGGGCGGCGATTCTCGGCGGGCCGACCCAGGCTGTAGCGCGCGGTAGCTGCAGTTTGGCCGTGGTTTGCGGCGCTGCCGTGGCGACTGGTTGGCGACTGTGGTGTGGCTGTGTGTAGCCCCATCCTCGGTGGTTTGAAAGGCGCGGGCGGTTGTGGCGCAGGTTTGGGGCTGCTCCGCACAGGCTGTCGGACGTTGGGCGGTAGCAAGCGCGGGAGGCGCGGCGCGGCGGCGCGCAGAGTGGCGGCCGCTCTCTCGGCCGTCCGCGCCCGCCCGCGACACTGGCTGGGCCTTGTGATTCTCTGCTCGCTCACTCGAGTCAGCGATGCCGTGCGAGACGGACGTACGCGCCGAGCGCTCCGCCACGCCGCAAGCTGAAGCGACAGTGCCGACTCCCGCGGACAGGGCCGCGTCCCTGCACGCAAGGGTAGAGTCGAGTACGTCGGTGGCACAATCGTGTACCGCCGATAGTACTCCTCCCCTAAGGAGCGACACTAGTTTATGCGAAATTTCCGGTGTGTCCGCGTCATTTAGTGATAGTGCCGTTACCGCAGTGCCGTGTGCTACCGCGACCGTGACGCCGACATCTGTGGATACGTCGCATCCAGGTGTTACATCCACACCAAGTGAATCTGACGCAGCCCTTCAGCTGCTTGTGGGGATGCTACC
Organism: Schistocerca americana; assembly: GCF_021461395.2. NCBI lineage: Eukaryota > Metazoa > Arthropoda > Insecta > Orthoptera > Acrididae > Schistocerca > Schistocerca americana. The sequence continues at coordinate 496,348 of NW_025725372.1, forward strand.
CCACGCTCTGGCTACTCCACTTCCGGATAGCGACGAGGAGGAGGACGCCATGGAGCACGACGCACCGCAGCAAAAGCAGCCTACCTCAAGGAAACGCGGCCTGACTGGCGACATACCGTCAGTCAACAAATACAGGAGGGAAAGCAACACTCCACCGCTCCCCTCCAAGCAGAACCGCAGGCGCGGCCGCACCAACACGACCGACAAAGACGGCTTCACCACCGCGAGAAAAACTGCAAAGGCTGTGCTCACAAAGGACACCACACCTGTAAACGTGAGTAACAGCTTTGGCGCCCTTAGTGATGCGGAGGAGGAGGACATTGAAATCCCCAAGGCGCAACAGCGTCGCAAGCCGCCACCAATTGTCATAAAATTTGACGAGCATTTTAGAGAGCTGCAAAACGCTATCAGCCTCTGCATTGGTAAAGACAACTATACAGTGCGCGTGACTGTGACGAACTTTTCAAAATATGCACCAAAACATCTGAAGAATATCAAAAAGTGTCTCAGCTGGTGCAGGACAAGAAGTGGTCGCACTATACGTTCAGCCCCTTAAGAACAAAGCCGCTCAAAGTAGTATTTCGGCACTTGCCACGCACAATCCTGCCTTCAGAAGTAAAGGAGGACCTGGAGAACATGGGATTCGTGGTCGAAGAGGTCGTAAGAATGCGTCCTTTTCGCACACGCAGGCGTGGCCCACTTATGCTGGTAATAGCCAGCAATACAACTCATAACAGGCAGCTCTTCAGCCTCACAAAAATAGGCAATGTGGAAGTGAAAGCTGAAGAACTGCGAAACAAGGCGGCCTACGCACAATGTTACCGCTGCCTTGAACCTGGTCACGTCAGTAAGTACTGTGCAATGCCAGACTACTGCGTGAAATGCGGCGAGCAACACTCAACTGAGTCGTGCGCGCTTAAAGGGGTGCCACACAAAGATTTCATCCCGACTTGCAAGCTCTGCCAAGGCAAACACGTGGCAAGTTACCGTGGCTGCCCAGTGCTCCTCGACTTCGCTGATCGCGCGCGCGGGAACGAAGACAAGGGAACACAAAGGCAGAGTTCCCGCCAACGCAGTACCCAGCCCCGGAAGAAGCGGAACAACAGGAGAGGCGGCCGCCGAGGCAGGGCAACGACCGAAAAAGCGCGCCAAGTCGCAGACAATGCGGCGCCACAAAATGGAGCCCCCGCTCCGCACGCATCGACGAGAAATGGCGGACAGACTCCGCCTACCGGAGCCCAGCCGGCAGCTGGCCCATCTGCAGGACAAAGCGCCGCTGCCCCGCCCACAGCGCTGCCGCGCAGGCAGGTAGTCCCGGCCGCTGCACCCCTGCAGCGCCAGGCCCCCCTCCCTGCAGCGACCCAACGCGCCGCGGGCCAATCAGCGCGAGCCTTCCCGGCCCCGCCGGCACACGCAGCGGACCAACCACCGACAGCCGCGCCTGACCTTGCGAGCCCGAAGGACTTCCCGGAGCCAAGATGGCGGCGTCCCACGGCGCCCCGCCATACTGTCGGCGCCCGACAAGATGGCGGACAAATGGAGACCAACGCGCGCCATGTTGTCGGCGGAAACGCTGCCAATGAAGCCCGCGTGGAACGGATGCTCAGCTGCATGGAAACAATGATGCAGCAGATGACTGAGCTCCTGGCCGTGGTGCAGAAAGTTGCATCCGCCATCCAGCCATGCAGCCATCATGCCTGAAGCGCTAAGGAGTTTAACAGCCTGCGTCTTCAACGCCGAGGGACTCCTTAAGCAGGCAGGCGAATTCCGGCAGCTTATACGGGACGAAAACATCGACGTATGTCTCGTCACCGAAACGTGGCTTAAGCCTGGCGTCCGAGTCGGCGTAGCGAACTACGAATGCTACAGGGACGACAGGCAAACACACGGAGGCGGCACAGCGGTATATGTACGGAGGACGCTACGACACCACCGCGTCCAAATACCGGAACTGGCGAAGACAGAAGCGACTGCCGTATCAGTGGAGACGGCACACGGCGCCATAACGTTCGTCGCTGTCTACAGACCGCCCAGAGGAGCGCTCCTACCGGGAGACTGCAACAAGTTGCTGGCTCTCCCCGGAAAAATCATACTGGGGGGAGACTTCAACGCGAAGCATGCGGTCTGGAACAGCAGGACGACCAACACAAGCGGGCGGCGCTTACTCCATGTCGCGGAACGCCACGAAGCTGTCGTCATCGGTCCTCACGAACCGACAATATATCCACGGAACCGGGGCCACCCGGATATCCTGGATATCATGATCATCAAGGGCGCTCGCCTGCACGTCACGGCCGGTACGCGGCCAAAGATGTCCTCCGACCACGTACCGGTCATATTTGACCTCGACGCCGACGCTCTCCCAAGACAGCGGAGAGGGCTCGACATACGAGACATCAGCTGGGACGAGTTCCGCAACGCCGTCGCCGATTCCCTTGAGGCCACACCGGACGCGGCGGAACACGGAGCAGACGCAGCACTTCAACACATCAGGCGGTCGATAGTTGACGCCGCGGCAGCGGCCACGCCTGTCAGAGACGACGCCAACATCGACTGCCGACCACACCCTCTGCCACGACACATCCGGGAGGCTATAGCGCAAAAGAACCGCCTACAGCGCGAGTGGCAGAGGACAAGAAATCGAGCCACTAAGCGAGAATTAAATAGACTGTGCCGGCACATCAAGGCTGATGTAGACACGCACCGCAATCAGGAGTGGGCGCGCAAGGTGGAGCAACTAAACATCGATGACGGCTCGGCGTGGAAAGCCGTAAAAGGCTACCTGCGCCGTATGCAACGGATTCCGCCGCTGCAAGTGGGAGCCGAATTCGTGAGCGAGCCGAACGCGAAGGCAGAAGCCCTAGCGGACGCGTTCGCCGCGAATTTCACTCCGGTCGACGACCCGATAGACGCCGCCCACATCCAGATGGTAGAAGAACGCCTCCCCGTCTTCCTCGATGCGGAGTATGACGAGGTAGAAGAAGCCATTCCGCCTATCTCAGCCGACGAAGTCAAGCTGCAACTTCGCCACCTAAATGCTAAAAAAGCAGGTGGACCAGATGACGTAACGAACATAATGCTGAAGCAGCTACCAGACACGGCAGCCGACGTCCTCGCGTCAACCTTCAACCAGGTGCTGCTCAGCAAACAGTTCCCGTCGTGCTGGAAGCATGCTGAAATAGTAGCCCTCCCCAAGCCAGGGAAGGACATTCGAAGGGCGAAAAACTACAGGCCAATCAGCCTGCTTCCAGCACTTTCGAAAATATTCGAACGCCTGTATCTGGTCCGCCTGCGGGCGATCATCGAGGCAGAACAACTCCTACCAAACGAACAGTTTGGCTTCAGGAGTCAACACGCCACGACACACCAGCTGCTGCGCCTAACAGAGGAGGCGTTCGGTGCCATCGACCGACGCGAGTATTTCGGCGCTCTCCTGCTCGACGTGTCGCGTGCCTTCGACTCCGTGTGGCATCGGGGCCTCCTGTTCAAACTATGTGACCTGGGCGTCCCGGTGTCGCACGTGAAGCTCTTACAGAGCTACCTCGAGGGCAGAACGTTCCACGTCAGAGCAGACAGTGGAATCTCCACGGAGCGTCGTATACTCGCGGGTGTACCTCAAGGCTCGGTCGTTGGGCCGACGCTCTACTCTCTGTACACGGCCGACCCACCGCGCACAGCCCACGTCAACCTGGCGCTGTATGCGGACGACACGGCCGTGTACAGCCGCAGCAGATGCGTCGAGGCGTTGCAGCGGAAACTTCAGACGGCCACCGACGCCCTCACTGACTGGGCGAAAAAATGGCGCCTGGCTTACAATGGGGAGAAATCCCAGGCCATCGTCATTGCGACGAGACACGTCAAGGACGACGCGCCCACAGTCTCGGTCCGAGGCGTCCCGGTCCCGTGGAACGGTACTGCGAAGTACCTGGGCGTCACACTGGACCGGCACCTCACCTGGAGGCCACACGTGGAGAGCATCAGGGGCAAAGCACTGGGTAGACTAAGACTCCTCTACCCACTGCTAAACCCCACTACGACGCTGCCTACCTGCGTCGGCCTCACGCTATATAAGTCCGTAATTCGACCTCTCCTCGAATACGCGGCGGTAGTGTGGGGCAACACGGCGCAAACTAACCTGGAGCGGCTGCAAAAACTGCAGAACAGGGCTCTCAGGTTAGCTCTTCACCTCCCAAGGGACTTCCCGACGGAGGACACTCACGTGGTCGCAGACATCGAACCGCTACGCAGGCGGTTCGAAGAAGCGGCCACAAACTTCTACAACAAAGCGGGTACATCCACCAACCCGCTGATAAGGAATCTGGGACAACGTCCACACTGGCGACGCACACTCCGCTGGCCGGACCTGCTGAGACGGCCAGCAGACGTTGCCGCCCTACCAGATTAGAAGACATTGCTACGTAACAAGTAGCGCCTAGCCACATCTGCTGCGGAAAAAAAAAAAAAAAAAAAAAAAAAAAAAAAAAAAAAAAAAAACCGCAGCAAGCATCAATTATCAAATTGCCCACGAAGCAGGGCAGCATAGACACCCAAAAGCTTCTCTCTAAGAAAAACCTGGAAGGACACTGATGTCCCACTTGTTGAAGGAAGGGTAGAGCGATTCTACCAGAACTTCACCCACACACCAGTAGTGTCAACCTGGAGGACACTACACCATGATGCGACAGCATTCTCTGCTCTGCTGCTGTGCTGTGCTTGCGTGCCTGCCGTCCCGCTCGCTCTCGCTGTGTGTTACGCGCGTCGTCGAAATGGCAGATCAGGCGGCTACGAACGAGACTGCTGCGGCACCCGCCGCCACCGGCACTACGAAGAAGGCCAAGTCTGCGTCGTCTGCGAAGAAGCCGCGCGCCAAGCCTGCGCACCCGCGCACCTCTGAGATGGTGACGGCCGCCATCAAGAGTCTGAAGGAGCGCGGCGGGTCGTCGCTGCAGGCGATCAAGAAGTACATAGCCGCGCACTACAAGCTGGACGCGGAGAAGCTGGCGCCGTTTATCAAGAAGTACCTCAAGTCGGCCGTCGTGGCGGGCGAGCTGGTGCAGACGAAGGGGAAGGGCGCGTCCGGCTCGTTCAAGCTTGCCGGCGCCGGCGGCGGCGGGGGGGCGGCCGAGGGCGGCAAGGCTCGTGCTGGCGGTGCCAAGAAGAAGCGCGCCGCTCCGGCCAGCAAGGAGAAGAAGGGCGCCCGTGCGGCCGGCGCAAAGAAGGCTGGTGGCGTGAAGGCGGCGACCGGTCGGAAGGCGGGCGCCGCCAAGAAGGCGTCTGCGGCGTCTAGTGATTCTAAGGCGAAGCCGGGGTGGGGGTGCTTTATGGGCTCGGGTGCGGCGGCCGGTTGCGCGCGCGCCCCATTGGTCGGCGGCCGCAACAGGGCGAGCTGGTAAAGGTGCGGCGGCGGCTGGCGGCGGGTGCCACTGTGTGGGGAGACGCTGACTAGAGCGGAGCGCTTGGTACTGGTGTTGCTGCTGCCGTACGTTGGTTCGAGATGCCGCCCAAGACTAGCGGGAAGGCCGCCAAGAAGGCTGGCAAGGCGCAGAAGAACATTTCGAAGGGCGACAAGAAGAAGAAGCGCAAGAGGAAGGAGAGCTATGCCATCTACATCTACAAGGTGCTGAAGCAGGTGCACCCTGACACGGGCATCTCGTCGAAGGCGATGAGCATCATGAACAGCTTCGTGAACGACATTTTCGAGCGCATTGCGGCCGAGGCTTCTCGGCTGGCGCACTACAACAAGCGCTCGACCATCACGTCCCGCGAGATCCAGACCGCTGTGCGGCTGTTGCTGCCTGGCGAGCTGGCCAAGCACGCCGTGAGCGAGGGCACGAAGGCGGTGACCAAGTACACGAGCTCCAAGTAAGGAGGTGGCTCTGGAATGGAAGGAAGGATGGAGAAGGCTCCTCCGTTGCGAGAGCGGCAAAACGGCCCTTTTCAGGGCCACCAACTTGCCTTTTGCGGGAAGGGCGGAATTGTTGTTGTTGTTTGTGTGGACGGCTGTGATGTATGTGTGCATTTTGATTGTGGGTGGGGGGGCGCGTCAAAGCGTGTTGCGCGGGGTACGGCCACGAGGTTGGTCGCCGTGGCGTGGAATGGTGGCACGCCTCGTTGGCGTGGTTTTTGACCCATTGGTGTTGTTGGTGTGTGTGTGTGTGTTACCCGTCTGCGAGGGGGGACTGTGCGATCGGCGACTTTTGTGTCACCGTAACGACGGCCGTTTGCGGGTTTGTTTTTTTGCACATCATACATGGCGAGGGTGAAATGTGAAATGTTTTTGTTTGGTTGTTTTTTTTTTTTTTTGCCGCCCACTATTCCCTTTGCTGTACGCCGAGTTTGACAATGGTGCGACGTAACTGCAGCGTGGAGGTGTGTGAGTGACGTTGAAATGAACGTGCCATTAAGACGCATTGTTGTTGTATTGTACTGTACGTGTACGGCGAACACGCACGATGATGTACCATTCGACTCTGATGTTTGATAGCCGTGTCTGACTGATTGCGTACGACGCACGCACACCGATGTCGTCATTCAAGATGCACGCGTGTCCAGTGCAGTACAGTAAGCGCGACGCTAGACGACGACGGCGGCGGCGGCGGCGGCGGCGGCGGTCGTTTGTTTGGCGAATGTCTGTACACGTGTTTGTCTGTGTCCATCCGGTGCGTATTTGTTTGTTTGAAAGTGTTTTGTGTGTCGGTGACGTGGTCCGATCCGTCGCCCCCTGAGTAACTGTCGATCGGCGCGATAGACGGGCGTCACGCAACTGAACCGAAGTCTTGGGCACACCCGTCATACTGTTGTACACCGTCGCGCTGAGAACGGTAACGAAAGGTTGACTTTGATCGGTCGAATGTCTGGGCAGAACGTGAGGAATGAGGCAAGAGTGCAAGGAGGGGGGGCAAAAGAGAGAGGAAGGGAAAAAGGGGAGAAACGCATTCGTAGAGCAACGGAACGTTCCCGTGTCGGAGGCGTATTGGAGCCGCACTGAAATGCGTTTAACGGCGGCGCGGCTGCAAGTGTCTGCCGTGGTGAACGTTACCTTTGACGGCTGCATTGGGCTTTGCCTTTGCTTTTGCTTTCGCTTTCGCTTTCCCGGATGTACGTAACGTTTGTTGATATGGTTCTGAGGAAGAGTGTATGACAGTGCCGTGACGTCCATGTTCGTGTGCCCTCCCATTGTGTGTATGCTATTGTCTGTGTACGTGAATGATGTATGTAGGTGTTAGTGGACATGTTTTACCATTGGGGGGAAATGGATCGTCGATAGTTGCCGTCACTCTGTCACGGTCGAGATGACGCACCCTCCGTACAGAAAGGTGTCGAGAAAGTGAGTGTGTGTGTGCGTGCGTCCGTGAATTGGCAGTGTTTGGAGGTGGGCGTGCCCTGCATGTGGCCCGGAAGGCTGTTCGTTAGGCGGTAGTGTTGTGTGGACAGGGGAGGGGCATGCGTAACGCTGCTGGCATGGCATTTCGGGAGATGGGAGGGGGCAAACGAGGAGCGGCGGCCAAAGACGGGACGGGGAGGGGCGCGGTGTGGGTGGCTTGCGCCTGTGCTCGGCGTTGTGGTTTGTGCAAAAGAGGAGGAGAAAAACAATGTGAGTTGCCAGGGAGGGGAGCGGTGTTGTGTTGTGGTTGTCGTGGTGTAGCCGCAGACGCGGCTGTCAGTGAACGTGGCGAGACGGACGGATGCGAGGAGGGGCGGGGGCGGCGCATTTCGCCGGTGCCGTGCCATGCCTGAAAGCCGCGTGGTCGCTGTGTTGTTGGTGGCGTGGGGGCGAGGAGAGTACCGTACGGGTGTGCTTGTGCGCCGGAAATGGCACACTGCGCCCGCCCGTCTTGGAGGCTGATGGCTGTGGTGTGGAAATGGGGCGCGGTGATGTTGAAGCAGTTGAAGAACAGAAAAGAAACCAAGAAAACGGAAGGCGTGATGCGGCGGTGGTGGTGAGAGCGGGAAAAACAAAACAAAAAAAAAAGAAGGAAAAACAACGAGAAAACAAAAAGTCTATCAATATTAAAATGGAAATGGACCCAGGTATAACCTCCCTGCACAAATAGCAGAGAGTCCGATGATAATAAAAATGTGCCAGAATGTTAACGTCCCTACAAAACAAACCCAACGATAATATTAATGAAAGAGTGAACCGTATGTAACATTGCAACAGACATAATGAAACCTGATAAATTGTATAAGGGCAGCAGCGTTGACCTTTGGCCCTGTATTCAGAATAAAAAGAGCCAAAGATCGTTACCCCAATGAAAAAGACACTGAAACACGTATGTAACATAGTAGCGATGGCGAGACATTGTAGCATCTGTGACCAGAGAGTTTGCGCTGGACTGCGCGAGTGTTGCGAGCGGTTCTCAGTCAGTCAGTAGTCGTTGCGAGTCCGTAGCTATGTGTAGTTGAGGGCTGTACTCTGTCAGTAGTCGTCGCGTGCAGTACGCTAATAGTCGTCATGCAGAGCGGTCGGTCAGTAGTAGCAGCCGAGCGCGGTTGTGTGATGTAGGCGGTCGGCAACACTGGTCAAGATGGTGAATAAGGTATACTGTTAATTAATATAATCATTAGATAATGAAAAATTGTATTTATTGTAATTATTCTCCAACAAGTTCCCCAATAATAATTTTTATTTCAAAAGCATTTTTCAAACATTTAATTGTTTATTGAACTAAAGAGTTCGTTGCACTTCACATTTCATTCCACTTCTTTGAAGAAAAATGTCACTAAAATCACAAAAAAAGAGAATATTATTATTTGCAATGCAGTTCCTCCAAGCGCTGCGCAACAACCAGAGCAGAAATGTGACATCCATTTATTCGGAGGTAAGACTTTAATTCTGATTGTTTTGCACAGGGCCAAAGACCGATATTTCGGTTTAATTGAAGTTTCTTGTCACTGAACGGACTTTTTTAAATGTTGTGTGAAGACTTTATATTTGAGTCAGATTGCGAATTTCACATTTTTGTTGCCATTTTCAATACCTCTCATTGTGGGCGAGGTTACAATTAGCGCAATGTCCATTAGCATCCGTAAATAACATTGTCCATTATTTTAAATTTTGCTGGGAGGTTACAACACACACACACACACACAAAAAAAAAAAAAAAAAAAAAAAAACAAAAAAAAACAAAAAAATTGCATTTATATCCGCTCCTCAATTGTAGATACCCCTTACACAGCTGTGTGCAATGAATGAGTGCTGGCTGGTAATTAATTGCACTCCTTGGAGGGAAATGCCATAGGAAGTAGTCTTTAAAAAGTGAATGTTTTTCGTTAAGAGACAAAAGTTACTTTAGAAAAAAAGTAATAGTGGGGCTTTTGTTGTTGAACAAAATAAGTACAATGAACATACGTTATCAGATTTGCGCAATGCAGCGTCACACCACCTTTTGATTATAACACAATAGACTATACATCGTCCCGAACCGTGACCAGAGTCGCGAGACGAGCAGAGCACGCCGCCGACGCCCGCTCAGTACAACCGTCCACCCGCTACTACTGTCGACCGACTACTACCTCTCCCGACTCGCGCTACAATATATATATAACAACTGTTCCTGGCGACCCGGTGCGTGCCACTACTGTCGTCTGGCGCGGTCCAAGCGCCGACTAGCAGCGATAAAGAACTCTCTGGTCAGACAGAGATGCTGTCATGCCTCGCCATCGCTCTGGTAATGAATACATACGTGTTGCAGCGTGCGTACCACCGGAACACGCAGTGGCGGAGCCAAAGACTGTGTTGTCGAGGTCGAGTGCGAGCGGGAAGAGAGGCAGCGTCGGCACGGAGATGCAAGCGAGCGCGAGACGCACGGGGGCTGCGGCGTGGCGCGTTTGCGGTCGGCGCCTTTGGTGGCAACGGCCGGGACAAGCAGCGGTGTATGGTGTGGTGCGGGGCGGACAGGGGCGGCGGTGGACGGGGAGGAGGCGGCGCGACGACGGCATGGGGGCGAAAACGGGACGGGGGACGGCGGATGTTGAGAGGCGTCACGCGCGGACAGGACACAGACACAGAGACACACAGATTGGAAAGGGAGGGTGCGCGGTAGTAGTTGGGAATGTGCGTACCGTGCGGGATGGGAGTGGGCGAGGAACACGGTCGTGGCCCCTGTTTTGGGTGCGTGTGATGACGTCGGTGTGTTGTGGGAAGGGAAGGTGCTGTGGCGGCGGCGCGTAATGGGCGTAGGCCGAAAAGAGAAAGGAACGTGGGCAGTGTGTTGGCAAGCGTCGGTTCGACTGCGACGTTGATGGGCAGGGCAGGGCAGGGCAGGGCAGGGCAGGGCAAGGTTAATGGTGGTAGGAGTAGGCGTGTGGGCGCAAAAAAATCTGCCGCTGCAGCGCGGTGCCGTAACCGCCATGGCGGGAAGGAGAGAGGGCCAAAGAAAGAAAGAAAGAAAGAAGAAAACAAAAAAAAAAAAAAAAAAGGAGGGGGGGGCGAAAGTGGAGAGGCGGTGGTGTGAGAAGGGCGGGGGCGGAAGGAAGGCAGGAAGGACAAGAGGCGAGGCGACGGCTTGCTTTGTGTATCGGTCGGTCTCTGGCTATGCTTCGTTTTCTGCAGCAGGGTCGGTGCGCGGCGTGGCTCGCGGCAGTGGGAACGCCTGGTGGCTGGACGGCCAGCAATGCGGTTGGATGGGCGGCCACAGCACCGCACCTGTGCCCGAGGAGGAGACGCTGGCGGCGGGCCCTGAGGTGAGGCCGGCTCGGCTGGGGCTGTGGATGTGTAGGTGTGCGCCGCTGCTGCAACAACGAGTAAAACGCGAGAAGAAGGGATGGCGGTAGAGAGAGAAAAAAAAAAAACAAAAGGTCGTGTTGTGTTGATGCGCAGGCAGACGCGTACAGAGGGACGAGCCCGGTCTGCAGCAGGGTGTGGCCGTGCCGAGTGCAGAGCAGCGGCGGCTCGGTTCGGTTCGGCCCGGCCCGGCGGGCCGCGCTGTTGTCGCGGACGTGAGCGCCCCCTGGCGGGTGGCCGGAGGCGGCGCGGCGTGTTGGACGTGTGGCTGGTGGCAGTGCACAATTTGCGAGTGGCTGGCGGTGCGGTGTGGTGTGGCGTGGCGGTTGGCGCGTCGGGCGGCGGAGAGGTATGTGTTGCGGGCGCCCTTTGCTGCGCTGCGTCGTTGCGTGTGCCGTACAGGGCGGGCGCTTGTCGACTGTGTGGGCGGTGTGGCGAATTGGCGTGAAAACGGCTGCCGAGAGGTGTGTGGTAGCGAGCCGGTCGGTGGTGTCAGTGCGAAGGGGAATGTGCGTGCGTGTTTGGCGGTGTCGGTGTGCTTTTTGCGGCGTGAGAGTGGGAATTAGTGGGGCCGGCTGTTGTGTTGGTTCCTTGTGTCTTGTGTCGCGTAGCTTGATGGCAACGTGGAAGGACGCCGGTTTCGTTTTCGTTTCGAGCCTTGCGTGTGGTTGTCGACGTTGACTGGTTGGCGTGTGCCGATGCACGTGCATGTGTGGGTCGCGAGTGCGTTTTTGGCTGGCTGTGTGTGTGTGTGTGTGTGTGTGTGTGTGTGTGTGTGTGTGTTTTGGGGGGGAAGGGGGAGGCGGTGGTGAAAGTGCAGTCGTCGGGTGGGGCTGGGGCTGTGCGTCGTGGCGGAAAGGTGGTAGGTTGCGGGAAGCGAGCCCGTCGTTGACGGTGTCGCGTGAGTTGTGAATCGAGTGGGGCGCGGGGCGCGGGGCGCGGGACAGGAGCAGCGTGCCGCTGCGTCGTGGTCGTCAGCAGAGGCTGTGCGTGTGCTTGTCCTTTTTGTGGGCGGTTCGGTTCGTGCGAGGCGTTTTTGTTTTGTGTTGCCCTAGTTGTTAGTTTATTTTGTTTGTGTTTGTTATTTTGAGACGACGACTGGTTGGTGGCGTGCGCGCGAAGTGGCGGTGTGCGCTTCCCGTGTCGTTTGTGTTGTTTGGTTTTTTTGTTTTTGTGTGTTTTTTTTTTTTTTTTTTTTTTTTTTTTTTTTTTTGCACTGGGCCCCGGTGGGTGGGTGCGTGTGTGTCGATTGCCGGCTGGCGAAAGGTGCGCCATCGGCGGGGTGGGTCGCCGGCACAAGTAGAGGCGGCGGCGTTGTTGTTGCTGTTGTTGTGTGGTGTTTGTTTTGTTCGGCTGTGTCGGCGAGCTGTGTTGCGGTGCGTGTGAATGGTGGTGCAAAAGTGCTGGCGTTGGGGCTGCGACTGCGACGGCGGCGAGCCGCGGGCGCGCCATTGATAGTGATGTTGTGAACAGCGGCTGTGTACGGTAGTGGTGTTGTTGTAGCACGACGTGCATCCGGGCCGGCGCGGAAAGCGCAGTTGCGGGCGGTTGCCCTTCGGTGCCAGCCATGTCGCGTGAGCGGCGGGTTGCTCTGGTGTCGACACGTGGTGCTCTGGGTTGTTGTGTGGTGCCCTTTGGCCGGTGGGGGTGGTTCGCGTGTGTCTCGTTCGCGCTCGGTGTCTGGTCGTGGTCGTGCTGCTCCCCCGTCTGTCGGCGGTTTCCGACGTCGTCTGTACGTTTTTGTTCGTTTGCGGCGTGCGTGCCGACGTCGTCCCGTCGCGACCTTTCAACCGAAAGTGTGGCGCCCGAAGGTGAACGAACGTAACCCTGACCTCGGCGCTTTACGCTGAGCCGAGCGAACCGAACCGAACCTAACCTGTGGTGTGGCGAGGTGAGCTCAGCCTGTGAGCCCCTAACGTCTACGTAAGGTAAGCTGTCCGGCTCACGCCTCACGTTTGAACGCTTTTTTAACCTACGTTTGACGCTTCTTAACCTAGCACTGACCCCTTAACCTAACGTGTAACCTAACCTAACCTAACCTCTGACGCCTGACGTGTTTGAATGCTTAACCTAAGTTTGACGCTTAACCTAACCCAAGTCCCCTTAACCTAACCCACGTCCACCTAACCTAACCTAACGTAGACGTGTAAACGTAATGTGTAACGCGTAACGTGTAAGGTCGGCTGTCGTGTGTGCTTGACGGCAGATTGGGTTGGTCTGTAGATTCGGATTGCGGTTTGCCTCGGTCGAGGGGTTGGGTCGGAAGCGGCGAGGGGCGGCGGCGCCTGTTGCGCAGGCGGCGTCCGTTTGCGGCGGGCAATTGGTGAGAAACGGCTGTGAATGTTGGCCGGCGAGAGGAGGAGGACGGCGCGCGATGTGGCCCGACGGCTGCGGGCCGATCGGGAAACGGCGGGAGGGCGACGGAAGGCGATGGGGCGGCGGAGGCGCGTTTGCACGGCCGTCATCGCCGCACGCCTCGGCTTGTGTGGCTGTGGCGCCGGCCGCGCTGGCCGGGCTGCCGCGGCGACGGTGTGGGAGTTTTGCCGAAGGTTTGGCCATTGTGGCGGGTCGTCGGCTGGGGCTGTGGGGGCGGCATTTGGGCGGGGGCGGCGATTCTCGGCGGGCCGACCCAGGCTGTAGCGCGCGGTAGCTGCAGTTTGGCCGTGGTTTGCGGCGCTGTCGTGGCGACTGGTTGGCGACTGTGGTGTGGCTGTGTGTAGCCCCATCCTCGGTGGTTTGAAAGGCGCGGGCGGTTGTGGCGCAGGTTTGGGGCTGCTCCGCACAGGCTGTCGGACGTTGGGCGGTAGCAAGCGCGGGAGGCGCGGCGCGGCGGCGCGCAGAGTGGCGGCCGCTCTCTCGGCCGTCCGCGCCCGCCCGCGACACTGGCTGGGCCTTGTGATTCTCTGCTCTGCTGCTGTGCTGTGCTTGCGTGCCTGCCGTCCCGCTCGCTCTCGCTGTGTGTTACGCGCGTCGTCGAAATGGCAGATCAGGCGGCTACGAACGAGACTGCTGCGGCACCCGCCGCCACCGGCACTACGAAGAAGGCCAAGTCTGCGTCGTCTGCGAAGAAGCCGCGCGCCAAGCCTGCGCACCCGCGCACCTCTGAGATGGTGACGGCCGCCATCAAGAGTCTGAAGGAGCGCGGCGGGTCGTCGCTGCAGGCGATCAAGAAGTACATAGCCGCGCACTACAAGCTGGACGCGGAGAAGCTGGCGCCGTTTATCAAGAAGTACCTCAAGTCGGCCGTCGTGGCGGGCGAGCTGGTGCAGACGAAGGGGAAGGGCGCGTCCGGCTCGTTCAAGCTTGCCGGCGCCGGCGGCGGCGGGGGGGCGGCCGAGGGCGGCAAGGCTCGTGCTGGCGGTGCCAAGAAGAAGCGCGCCGCTCCGGCCAGCAAGGAGAAGAAGGGCGCCCGTGCGGCCGGCGCAAAGAAGGCTGGTGGCGTGAAGGCGGCGACCGGTCGGAAGGCGGGCGCCGCCAAGAAGGCGTCTGCGGCGTCGGCCGCTCCCGCGGGTGCGAAGAAGGCGGCTGCGGCCAAGCCGGCCAAGGCCAAGTCGCCGTCGAAGGCGAAGAAGGCCGCCAAGGTTCCGACGAAGAAGCCGAAGGCGCCGCGCCCGAAGAAGGCGACGACGCCGTCTAAGGCGAAGGCTTCGCCCAAGAAGAAGAAGTAGAGTAGAGGAGAAAGAGATGGGAAAGGAAGGGTTTGGCGCTTGGCTCCGTCGTCCCCACCCCCCGTCGTCGTCTAGTGGCGCGCAAGAGACGCGCGGCCCAAAACGGCCCTTCTCAGGGCCATCAAAGCACGTCGGGGAAGGTTTTGATTGTCGTGTTGCGTTTGGTGTGGGGGTCTGTCTGTATGCCCGTGGGGATGCTGTTTGCGTGCCGCGGTGGTTGGATTGCGGGGGTCGGTGGCGGGTGTGGGCGGCGGTAGCGGTAAGCGGTGTTGTTGTTGTTGTCGTGGTTGATTGTCGCCGTGTTTGTGGCGGCGGCCGACGGTTGGTTTTCTGTCACGTTGTTGTTTTGTTTGAATACGTTGGTTGGCTTGCCTGCGTTCGTTCTTCTCGGATGTCTGTCGTCTTGTCGAGTCGTGTCTGGTCTTTGTTTTGTTCCTTTGTGTGTGTTATGTTTTGCAACGGGGGGCACGTTGAGATGTGGGAAGGAGTCGGCGGGGGATTTCGGTGGCGTGTAGAGCGAGCGAGCGCGCCTGCCTGGCCGTTGGCCGTCGGAGTGGAGTGCGGGTGTTTTTGTTTTTGTTTTCGAAACGAAAGCGGCGGCCGGCCAGCCACCCGTGCGGTGTGACGTCGGCCGTTGGGTATTGTGCGCCGGGGAGGGATGATGTGTGATTGTTGCGCGCTGCTAGCAGGCAGGCAGAGTGAGCGGGTGTGGCGGACGGACGGGAAGTGGTGGTTTTTGTTTTTGGGTTGCGGGGCGAGAGGCAGGCGACCGACAAAGGTTGCTCGCGACGGAGAGATGTTAGTGGCCCTGAAAAGGGCCGTTTTTGTTTGTGCGGTGCGGTGCCGCGGCGCGGTTTAGGCGCGCTCGCCGCGGATGCGGCGCGCGAGCTGGATGTCCTTGGGCATGATGGTGACGCGCTTGGCGTGGATTGCGCACAGGTTGGTGTCTTCGAAGAGGCCGACGAGGTAGGCCTCGCTGGCCTCCTGCAGGGCCATGACTGCGGAGCTCTGGAAGCGCAGGTCGGTCTTGAAGTCCTGGGCGATCTCGCGCACTAGGCGCTGGAATGGCAGCTTGCGGATGAGCAGCTCTGTGCTCTTCTGGTAGCGCCTGATTTCTCGCAGGGCGACGGTGCCCGGCCTGTAGCGGTGGGGCTTCTTGACGCCTCCGGTGGCGGGCGCGCTCTTCCTCGCCGCCTTGGTGGCGAGCTGTTTGCGCGGCGCCTTTCCGCCGGTGGACTTGCGGGCCGTTTGCTTTGTGCGGGCCATGGCGGTAGCGGTAGCGGAGCGGCGTGCGTGGAGGTTAGGTGCGGCGCGGCGTCCGGTGCTGCCTTGACAACGGGCCCGCGCGCCTCCGTGCTGCGCTTATATGCCCTCGGTTGCGCGTGGTGGGGGGAGGGCGGGCCAGAGTCTATATAGGGGGGCGGCGGGCGCGCTGGGCGCAGACCGTAGCCGACTCTCCAGCCGCTGCAGCTGCTGTTTGTGCACGTTTTGCTTTGCCCGAGGAAGGAAGGATGACAGGCCGCGGCAAGGGAGGAAAGGGGCTCGGCAAGGGTGGCGCCAAGCGGCACCGCAAGGTGTTGCGCGACAACATCCAGGGCATCACGAAGCCCGCCATCCGCCGCCTGGCTCGCAGGGGCGGCGTGAAGCGCATCTCTGGTCTGATCTACGAGGAGACCCGCGGGGTGCTGAAGGTGTTCCTGGAGAACGTGATCCGCGACGCGGTGACGTACACTGAGCACGCCAAGCGCAAGACTGTGACGGCCATGGACGTGGTGTACGCCCTGAAGAGGCAGGGGCGCACCCTGTACGGTTTCGGCGGTTAGGCTGCGTCGCAGCGGGCGCTGGCCTTCCCGCGGCCGTGCTTGTGGGTGGGAGAGACTAGAAAACGGCCCTTTTCAGGGCCACCACACTGTTCGGAAGTTGAAAAGTGCGAAAGAGTCTGTGTTGTTGCTGCGTGTGTGCGCTGTGTTGTTTGTTTGTTTCTCTCTCTCTTTCTTTCTTTCCGTTTGTGAGCGACGTGATGTGACTGGGAGGGGAGAAGGAAAGGAAACGTGTCATGTGGCTGGCTGTGTGTGGAGCTGCTTCGTTTGTGTGTCTTTGTATCGATCGCGACGGAGATGGCGGGCTGTGTGTTGTTGTGCGAGAGGCGGTGATTATTTGCTTGCGTGGTTTGGCTCTGTGTGTTTGCGGCGGCGTTGGGGTTTCCGAGGCAAGGCGGCCGGATCAGCTGTTTCGTTCGTGTCGACGGCCGTTGCGCGCGGGAGTGGAGGGCGGTGTGTCGACACGCCTCCCTTTAACAATGGTCATTATTGCTGCCGTTGTCGTTTGGAAGGCGACTGCGACCGTGCAAAATGTGTGTGTGTGTGTGTGTTGGGCCACACGGGCTGTGTGGACGACAAGATGGCGGACGTGCGCCGGCGGCGGCTGTGCTGTGAAAGTGCAAAGTTAAAAAACAAAACAAGGTGCGGCGAGGACGACTGAAATTTTGCTTTGGACGTAGGTTTGTGTGGTGGCCCTGAAAAGGGCCGATTGTTGTGGGCCGAGCCGGCAAAGCGCGTTGCGTGCAGGGGAGCACGCGGCGGCTGCGATTGCCTGGCCTCCTTTAGGCCTTCTTCTCGGTCTTCTTTGGCAGCAGGACGGCCTGGATGTTGGGCAGGACACCACCCTGTGCGATGGTGACGCCCGACAGGAGCTTGTTGAGCTCCTCGTCGTTGCGGATGGCAAGCTGCAGGTGGCGCGGGATGATGCGCGTCTTCTTGTTGTCGCGGGCCGCGTTTCCGGCCAGCTCGAGCACCTCAGCCGCGAGGTACTCCATGACGGCGGCGAGGTAGACGGGCGCCCCGGCGCCGACGCGCTCTGCGTAGTTTCCCTTGCGCAGGAGGCGGTGGATTCTGCCGACCGGGAACTGGAGCCCAGCCCTGCTTGAGCGGGACTTTGACTTGCCCTTGACTTTGCCTCCCTTTCCGCGTCCGGACATGGCGATGGGCTAGCGACGGTGCACACGAAACGGAAACGAAAACGACCGGTGCGAGCGGCAGCGAGTCGAGCAGCGGAGTGCGTGCCGGCGCACTCACTCACTCACTCACTCACTCAAAATCACAGACATCATCTGTCTGGAGATGGGGGAGGCTAAGCAGCGTGGCTGCTGTTCCTCCTTTATCAGCGCTGTTGTCTTCTGTGTGGCCTCTCGGTGGAATTGGCCTCTGGCTACCTCGCTGAGTTTAATCGAGCGAAGTAGTCGGCTGCTGCTTGGTCTTCTGGGGCAGGCTATCGCCTGCCGGAGCGAAACTCTTCTTGCACCCACTTCGCTGTGACCTCAGTGATGTGGTCCCAGTCTGAAGGGGTGAAGATGGGGTGGCTGTTCAGCAGTTTGAGTTCCTTCCGTGTTACCGCGTCGTGCAACATGCCACGCGAGTGGCGAAGGTCGCACGGTACGTGCGGAAGGGGTGGCTTCGCGTGCGCCGGCGTGAAGGGGTACGGATTGTCCCCGTGAGGGTACGTCCCGTCCTTCAGCGACGCCACGATCTTCTTCAGGAAGGGCTGCACACTCCGCTCGTCAGGGAGCGGGAGGGGCAGTCCTTCGGTTTCCGCCTCTTCTTCATCCTGCGAAGAAGCGGTCGGCAAGTCGTCGTCGGATGGTTCTTCTTCTGCCTCTGTCTCCAGGCGGGGAGACGGTGCAGGTGTCCCGACGTCCACTTCCATGCGACACGCCGCCTGCATTGCTGCAGGAGGCGAGTCGGTGGACGTCTGCGTGGCGGCATCTACCAGCAGTGGTCGCCTCACAGGGGCGGGGGGAGCTGGCACAGGCGGCGACTTCTTGAGAAGCCGCAGCTCCTCCCGCAGCTGTTGAAGCTGCCGGTGGACGGCCACGAGCTCGTCCTTCGTTGCGGCCCTTTCGGCCGCGATGGCTGCTTGCAGGTCGGCCAGCGCTTGGTCGCTTGCCGCTTCGACGCGGCACGACGGGCGCCCCTCGAGGGAGCGGGGAGGCAGTGCGGCCGACTTGGCGGCAGGCACCTCAGAGCTTGCTGTGGTGTGCTGCCGGCGGTAGCTGCAGCTGCGCGAGTTGGCGGCGTGAGGTCCGCCGCAATTCACGCATCTGTTGGCTGCTCCACGTGGTTTGGGGCAGTTACGGGTGTCGTGTGCCGCCGCGCATTTCAAACACGCGGCTGCGTTCCTGCAGACACCCGCCACATGCCCCAGCTGCTGGCACCTGTAGCACTGCACATGTTGCAGTGATCGCCGCTTGTGCTTCGGCTTCTGTGGTCGCCTGCGGCCGCGGGAGCTCCCCAAAGCACTGATGAGATGCTCCAGCGCGGCTGCTAGCTTGTTCCCCTTGCGTCCTGCCATAGCTTGTGGTTGGAACGAACTAAGGCGTGCGCGAGCGACGTAACGGTGCGAGCCGTAGCGAGTCCAGCAGCGGAGTGCGTCCGTGCGTCCGTGCGTCGCGTGCCGGCGCAGCCGGGGTGCAGCCGGGGTGGGGGTGCTTTATGGGCTCGGGTGCGGCGGCCGGTTGCGCGCGCGCCCCATTGGTCGGCGGCCGCAACAGGGCGAGCTGGTAAAGGTGCGGCGGCGGCTGGCGGCGGGTGCCACTGTGTGGGGAGACGCTGACTAGAGCGGAGCGCTTGGTACTGGTGTTGCTGCTGCCGTACGTTGGTTCGAGATGCCGCCCAAGACTAGCGGGAAGGCCGCCAAGAAGGCTGGCAAGGCGCAGAAGAACATTTCGAAGGGCGACAAGAAGAAGAAGCGCAAGAGGAAGGAGAGCTATGCCATCTACATCTACAAGGTGCTGAAGCAGGTGCACCCTGACACGGGCATCTCGTCGAAGGCGATGAGCATCATGAACAGCTTCGTGAACGACATTTTCGAGCGCATTGCGGCCGAGGCTTCTCGGCTGGCGCACTACAACAAGCGCTCGACCATCACGTCCCGCGAGATCCAGACCGCTGTGCGGCTGTTGCTGCCTGGCGAGCTGGCCAAGCACGCCGTGAGCGAGGGCACGAAGGCGGTGACCAAGTACACGAGCTCCAAGTAAGGAGGTGGCTCTGGAATGGAAGGAAGGATGGAGAAGGCTCCTCCGTTGCGAGAGCGGCAAAACGGCCCTTTTCAGGGCCACCAACTTGCCTTTTGCGGGAAGGGCGGAATTGTTGTTGTTGTTTGTGTGGACGGCTGTGATGTATGTGTGCATTTTGATTGTGGGTGGGGGGGCGCGTCAAAGCGTGTTGCGCGGGGTACGGCCACGAGGTTGGTCGCCGTGGCGTGGAATGGTGGCACGCCTCGTTGGCGTGGTTTTTGACCCATTGGTGTTGTTGGTGTGTGTGTGTGTGTTACCCGTCTGCGAGGGGGGACTGTGCGATCGGCGACTTTTGTGTCACCGTAACGACGGCCGTTTGCGGGTTTGTTTTTTTGCACATCATACATGGCGAGGGTGAAATGTGAAATGTTTTTGTTTGGTTGTTTTTTTTTTTTTTTGCCGCCCACTATTCCCTTTGCTGTACGCCGAGTTTGACAATGGTGCGACGTAACTGCAGCGTGGAGGTGTGTGAGTGACGTTGAAATGAACGTGCCATTAAGACGCATTGTTGTTGTATTGTACTGTACGTGTACGGCGAACACGCACGATGATGTACCATTCGACTCTGATGTTTGATAGCCGTGTCTGACTGATTGCGTACGACGCACGCACACCGATGTCGTCATTCAAGATGCACGCGTGTCCAGTGCAGTACAGTAAGCGCGACGCTAGACGACGACGGCGGCGGCGGCGGCGGCGGCGGCGGTCGTTTGTTTGGCGAATGTCTGTACACGTGTTTGTCTGTGTCCATCCGGTGCGTATTTGTTTGTTTGAAAGTGTTTTGTGTGTCGGTGACGTGGTCCGATCCGTCGCCCCCTGAGTAACTGTCGATCGGCGCGATAGACGGGCGTCACGCAACTGAACCGAAGTCTTGGGCACACCCGTCATACTGTTGTACACCGTCGCGCTGAGAACGGTAACGAAAGGTTGACTTTGATCGGTCGAATGTCTGGGCAGAACGTGAGGAATGAGGCAAGAGTGCAAGGAGGGGGGGCAAAAGAGAGAGGAAGGGAAAAAGGGGAGAAACGCATTCGTAGAGCAACGGAACGTTCCCGTGTCGGAGGCGTATTGGAGCCGCACTGAAATGCGTTTAACGGCGGCGCGGCTGCAAGTGTCTGCCGTGGTGAACGTTACCTTTGACGGCTGCATTGGGCTTTGCCTTTGCTTTTGCTTTCGCTTTCGCTTTCCCGGATGTACGTAACGTTTGTTGATATGGTTCTGAGGAAGAGTGTATGACAGTGCCGTGCCGTCCATGTTCGTGTGCCCTCCCATTGTGTGTATGCTATTGTCTGTGTACGTGAATGATGTATGTAGGTGTTAGTGGACATGTTTTACCATTGGGGGGAAATGGATCGTCGATAGTTGCCGTCACTCTGTCACGGTCGAGATGACGCACCCTCCGTACAGAAAGGTGTCGAGAAAGTGAGTGTGTGTGTGCGTGCGTCCGTGAATTGGCAGTGTTTGGAGGTGGGCGTGCCCTGCATGTGGCCCGGAAGGCTGTTCGTTAGGCGGTAGTGTTGTGTGGACAGGGGAGGGGCATGCGTAACGCTGCTGGCATGGCATTTCGGGAGATGGGAGGGGGCAAACGAGGAGCGGCGGCCAAAGACGGGACGGGGAGGGGCGCGGTGTGGGTGGCTTGCGCCTGTGCTCGGCGTTGTGGTTTGTGCAAAAGAGGAGGAGAAAAACAATGTGAGTTGCCAGGGAGGGGAGCGGTGTTGTGTTGTGGTTGTCGTGGTGTAGCCGCAGACGCGGCTGTCAGTGAACGTGGCGAGACGGACGGATGCGCGGAGGGGCGGGGGCGGCGCATTTCGCCGGTGCCGTGCCATGCCTGAAAGCCGCGTGGTCGCTGTGTTGTTGGTGGCGTGGGGGCGAGGAGAGTACCGTACGGGTGTGCTTGTGCGCCGGAAATGGCACACTGCGCCCGCCCGTCTTGGAGGCTGATGGCTGTGGTGTGGAAATGGGGCGCGGTGATGTTGAAGCAGTTGAAGAACAGAAAAGAAACCAAGAAAACGGAAGGCGTGATGCGGCGGTGGTGGTGAGAGCGGGAAAAACAAAACAAAAAAAAAAGAAGGAAAAACAACGAGAAAACAAAAAGTCTATCAATATTAAAATGGAAATGGACCCAGGTATAACCTCCCTGCACAAATAGCAGAGAGTCCGATGATAATAAAAATGTGCCAGAATGTTAACGTCCCTACAAAACAAACCCAACGATAATATTAATGAAAGAGTGAACCGTATGTAACATTGCAACAGACATAATGAAACCTGATAAATTGTATAAGGGCAGCAGCGTTGACCTTTGGCCCTGTATTCAGAATAAAAAGAGCCAAAGATCGTTACCCCAATGAAAAAGACACTGAAACACGTATGTAACATAGTAGCGATGGCGAGACATTGTAGCATCTGTGACCAGAGAGTTTGCGCTGGACTGCGCGAGTGTTGCGAGCGGTTCTCAGTCAGTCAGTAGTCGTTGCGAGTCCGTAGCTATGTGTAGTTGAGGGCTGTACTCTGTCAGTAGTCGTCGCGTGCAGTACGCTAATAGTCGTCATGCAGAGCGGTCGGTCAGTAGTAGCAGCCGAGCGCGGTTGTGTGATGTAGGCGGTCGGCAACACTGGTCAAGATGGTGAATAAGGTATACTGTTAATTAATATAATCATTAGATAATGAAACATTGTATTTATTGTAATTATTCTCCAACAAGTTCCCCAATAATAATTTTTATTTCAAAAGCATTTTTCAAACATTTAATTGTTTATTGAACTAAAGAGTTCGTTGCACTTCACATTTCATTCCACTTCTTTGAAGAAAAATGTCACTAAAATCACAAAAAAAGAGAATATTATTATTTGCAATGCAGTTCCTCCAAGCGCTGCGCAACAACCAGAGCAGAAATGTGACATCCATTTATTCGGAGGTAAGACTTTAATTCTGATTGTTTTGCACAGGGCCAAAGACCGATATTTCGGTTTAATTGAAGTTTCTTGTCACTGAACGGACTTTTTTAAATGTTGTGTGAAGACTTTATATTTGAGTCAGATTGCGAATTTCACATTTTTGTTGCCATTTTCAATACCTCTCATTGTGGGCGAGGTTACAATTAGCGCAATGTCCATTAGCATCCGTAAATAACATTGTCCATTATTTTAAATTTTGCTGGGAGGTTACAACACACACACACACACACAAAAAAAAAAAAAAAAAAAAAAAAAACAAAAAAAAACAAAAAAATTGCATTTATATCCGCTCCTCAATTGTAGATACCCCTTACACAGCTGTGTGCAATGAATGAGTGCTGGCTGGTAATTAATTGCACTCCTTGGAGGGAAATGCCATAGGAAGTAGTCTTTAAAAAGTGAATGTTTTTCGTTAAGAGACAAAAGTTACTTTAGAAAAAAAGTAATAGTGGGGCTTTTGTTGTTGAACAAAATAAGTACAATGAACATACGTTATCAGATTTGCGCAATGCAGCGTCACACCACCTTTTGATTATAACACAATAGACTATACATCGTCCCGAACCGTGACCAGAGTCGCGAGACGAGCAGAGCACGCCGCCGACGCCCGCTCAGTACAACCGTCCACCCGCTACTACTGTCGACCGACTACTACCTCTCCCGACTCGCGCTACAATATATATATAACAACTGTTCCTGGCGACCCGGTGCGTGCCACTACTGTCGTCTGGCGCGGTCCAAGCGCCGACTAGCAGCGATAAAGAACTCTCTGGTCAGACAGAGATGCTGTCATGCCTCGCCATCGCTCTGGTAATGAATACATACGTGTTGCAGCGTGCGTACCACCGGAACACGCAGTGGCGGAGCCAAAGACTGTGTTGTCGAGGTCGAGTGCGAGCGGGAAGAGAGGCAGCGTCGGCACGGAGATGCAAGCGAGCGCGAGACGCACGGGGGCTGCGGCGTGGCGCGTTTGCGGTCGGCGCCTTTGGTGGCAACGGCCGGGACAAGCAGCGGTGTATGGTGTGGTGCGGGGCGGACAGGGGCGGCGGTGGACGGGGAGGAGGCGGCGCGACGACGGCATGGGGGCGAAAACGGGACGGGGGACGGCGGATGTTGAGAGGCGTCACGCGCGGACAGGACACAGACACAGAGACACACAGATTGGAAAGGGAGGGTGCGCGGTAGTAGTTGGGAATGTGCGTACCGTGCGGGATGGGAGTGGGCGAGGAACACGGTCGTGGCCCCTGTTTTGGGTGCGTGTGATGACGTCGGTGTGTTGTGGGAAGGGAAGGTGCTGTGGCGGCGGCGCGTAATGGGCGTAGGCCGAAAAGAGAAAGGAACGTGGGCAGTGTGTTGGCAAGCGTCGGTTCGACTGCGACGTTGATGGGCAGGGCAGGGCAGGGCAGGGCAGGGCAGGGCAAGGTTAATGGTGGTAGGAGTAGGCGTGTGGGCGCAAAAAAATCTGCCGCTGCAGCGCGGTGCCGTAACCGCCATGGCGGGAAGGAGAGAGGGCCAAAGAAAGAAAGAAAGAAAGAAGAAAACAAAAAAAAAAAAAAAAAAGGAGGGGGGGGCGAAAGTGGAGAGGCGGTGGTGTGAGAAGGGCGGGGGCGGAAGGAAGGCAGGAAGGACAAGAGGCGAGGCGACGGCTTGCTTTGTGTATCGGTCGGTCTCTGGCTATGCTTCGTTTTCTGCAGCAGGGTCGGTGCGCGGCGTGGCTCGCGGCAGTGGGAACGCCTGGTGGCTGGACGGCCAGCAATGCGGTTGGATGGGCGGCCACAGCACCGCACCTGTGCCCGAGGAGGAGACGCTGGCGGCGGGCCCTGAGGTGAGGCCGGCTCGGCTGGGGCTGTGGATGTGTAGGTGTGCGCCGCTGCTGCAACAACGAGTAAAACGCGAGAAGAAGGGATGGCGGTAGAGAGAGAAAAAAAAAAAACAAAAGGTCGTGTTGTGTTGATGCGCAGGCAGACGCGTACAGAGGGACGAGCCCGGTCTGCAGCAGGGTGTGGCCGTGCCGAGTGCAGAGCAGCGGCGGCTCGGTTCGGTTCGGCCCGGCCCGGCGGGCCGCGCTGTTGTCGCGGACGTGAGCGCCCCCTGGCGGGTGGCCGGAGGCGGCGCGGCGTGTTGGACGTGTGGCTGGTGGCAGTGCACAATTTGCGAGTGGCTGGCGGTGCGGTGTGGTGTGGCGTGGCGGTTGGCGCGTCGGGCGGCGGAGAGGTATGTGTTGCGGGCGCCCTTTGCTGCGCTGCGTCGTTGCGTGTGCCGTACAGGGCGGGCGCTTGTCGACTGTGTGGGCGGTGTGGCGAATTGGCGTGAAAACGGCTGCCGAGAGGTGTGTGGTAGCGAGCCGGTCGGTGGTGTCAGTGCGAAGGGGAATGTGCGTGCGTGTTTGGCGGTGTCGGTGTGCTTTTTGCGGCGTGAGAGTGGGAATTAGTGGGGCCGGCTGTTGTGTTGGTTCCTTGTGTCTTGTGTCGCGTAGCTTGATGGCAACGTGGAAGGACGCCGGTTTCGTTTTCGTTTCGAGCCTTGCGTGTGGTTGTCGACGTTGACTGGTTGGCGTGTGCCGATGCACGTGCATGTGTGGGTCGCGAGTGCGTTTTTGGCTGGCTGTGTGTGTGTGTGTGTGTGTGTGTGTGTGTGTGTGTGTGTGTTTTGGGGGGGAAGGGGGAGGCGGTGGTGAAAGTGCAGTCGTCGGGTGGGGCTGGGGCTGTGCGTCGTGGCGGAAAGGTGGTAGGTTGCGGGAAGCGAGCCCGTCGTTGACGGTGTCGCGTGAGTTGTGAATCGAGTGGGGCGCGGGGCGCGGGGCGCGGGACAGGAGCAGCGTGCCGCTGCGTCGTGGTCGTCAGCAGAGGCTGTGCGTGTGCTTGTCCTTTTTGTGGGCGGTTCGGTTCGTGCGAGGCGTTTTTGTTTTGTGTTGCCCTAGTTGTTAGTTTATTTTGTTTGTGTTTGTTATTTTGAGACGACGACTGGTTGGTGGCGTGCGCGCGAAGTGGCGGTGTGCGCTTCCCGTGTCGTTTGTGTTGTTTGGTTTTTTTGTTTTTGTGTGTTTTTTTTTTTTTTTTTTTTTTTTTTTTTTTGCACTGGGCCCCGGTGGGTGGGTGCGTGTGTGTCGATTGCCGGCTGGCGAAAGGTGCGCCATCGGCGGGGTGGGTCGCCGGCACAAGTAGAGGCGGCGGCGTTGTTGTTGCTGTTGTTGTGTGGTGTTTGTTTTGTTCGGCTGTGTCGGCGAGCTGTGTTGCGGTGCGTGTGAATGGTGGTGCAAAAGTGCTGGCGTTGGGGCTGCGACTGCGACGGCGGCGAGCCGCGGGCGCGCCATTGATAGTGATGTTGTGAACAGCGGCTGTGTACGGTAGTGGTGTTGTTGTAGCACGACGTGCATCCGGGCCGGCGCGGAAAGCGCAGTTGCGGGCGGTTGCCCTTCGGTGCCAGCCATGTCGCGTGAGCGGCGGGTTGCTCTGGTGTCGACACGTGGTGCTCTGGGTTGTTGTGTGGTGCCCTTTGGCCGGTGGGGGTGGTTCGCGTGTGTCTCGTTCGCGCTCGGTGTCTGGTCGTGGTCGTGCTGCTCCCCCGTCTGTCGGCGGTTTCCGACGTCGTCTGTACGTTTTTGTTCGTTTGCGGCGTGCGTGCCGACGTCGTCCCGTCGCGACCTTTCAACCGAAAGTGTGGCGCCCGAAGGTGAACGAACGTAACCCTGACCTCGGCGCTTTACGCTGAGCCGAGCGAACCGAACCGAACCTAACCTGTGGTGTGGCGAGGTGAGCTCAGCCTGTGAGCCCCTAACGTCTACGTAAGGTAAGCTGTCCGGCTCACGCCTCACGTTTGAACGCTTTTTTAACCTACGTTTGACGCTTCTTAACCTAGCACTGACCCCTTAACCTAACGTGTAACCTAACCTAACCTAACCTCTGACGCCTGACGTGTTTGAATGCTTAACCTAAGTTTGACGCTTAACCTAACCCAAGTCCCCTTAACCTAACCCACGTCCACCTAACCTAACCTAACGTAGACGTGTAAACGTAATGTGTAACGCGTAACGTGTAAGGTCGGCTGTCGTGTGTGCTTGACGGCAGATTGGGTTGGTCTGTAGATTCGGATTGCGGTTTGCCTCGGTCGAGGGGTTGGGTCGGAAGCGGCGAGGGGCGGCGGCGCCTGTTGCGCAGGCGGCGTCCGTTTGCGGCGGGCAATTGGTGAGAAACGGCTGTGAATGTTGGCCGGCGAGAGGAGGAGGACGGCGCGCGATGTGGCCCGACGGCTGCGGGCCGATCGGGAAACGGCGGGAGGGCGACGGAAGGCGATGGGGCGGCGGAGGCGCGTTTGCACGGCCGTCATCGCCGCACGCCTCGGCTTGTGTGGCTGTGGCGCCGGCCGCGCTGGCCGGGCTGCCGCGGCGACGGTGTGGGAGTTTTGCCGAAGGTTTGGCCATTGTGGCGGGTCGTCGGCTGGGGCTGTGGGGGCGGCATTTGGGCGGGGGCGGCGATTCTCGGCGGGCCGACCCAGGCTGTAGCGCGCGGTAGCTGCAGTTTGGCCGTGGTTTGCGGCGCTGCCGTGGCGACTGGTTGGCGACTGTGGTGTGGCTGTGTGTAGCCCCATCCTCGGTGGTTTGAAAGGCGCGGGCGGTTGTGGCGCAGGTTTGGGGCTGCTCCGCACAGGCTGTCGGACGTTGGGCGGTAGCAAGCGCGGGAGGCGCGGCGCGGCGGCGCGCAGAGTGGCGGCCGCTCTCTCGGCCGTCCGCGCCCGCCCGCGACACTGGCTGGGCCTTGTGATTCTCTGCTCTGCTGCTGTGCTGTGCTTGCGTGCCTGCCGTCCCGCTCGCTCTCGCTGTGTGTTACGCGCGTCGTCGAAATGGCAGATCAGGCGGCTACGAACGAGACTGCTGCGGCACCCGCCGCCACCGGCACTACGAAGAAGGCCAAGTCTGCGTCGTCTGCGAAGAAGCCGCGCGCCAAGCCTGCGCACCCGCGCACCTCTGAGATGGTGACGGCCGCCATCAAGAGTCTGAAGGAGCGCGGCGGGTCGTCGCTGCAGGCGATCAAGAAGTACATAGCCGCGCACTACAAGCTGGACGCGGAGAAGCTGGCGCCGTTTATCAAGAAGTACCTCAAGTCGGCCGTCGTGGCGGGCGAGCTGGTGCAGACGAAGGGGAAGGGCGCGTCCGGCTCGTTCAAGCTTGCCGGCGCCGGCGGCGGCGGGGGGGCGGCCGAGGGCGGCAAGGCTCGTGCTGGCGGTGCCAAGAAGAAGCGCGCCGCTCCGGCCAGCAAGGAGAAGAAGGGCGCCCGTGCGGCCGGCGCAAAGAAGGCTGGTGGCGTGAAGGCGGCGACCGGTCGGAAGGCGGGCGCCGCCAAGAAGGCGTCTGCGGCGTCGGCCGCTCCCGCGGGTGCGAAGAAGGCGGCTGCGGCCAAGCCGGCCAAGGCCAAGTCGCCGTCGAAGGCGAAGAAGGCCGCCAAGGTTCCGACGAAGAAGCCGAAGGCGCCGCGCCCGAAGAAGGCGACGACGCCGTCTAAGGCGAAGGCTTCGCCCAAGAAGAAGAAGTAGAGTAGAGGAGAAAGAGATGGGAAAGGAAGGGTTTGGCGCTTGGCTCCGTCGTCCCCACCCCCCGTCGTCGTCTAGTGGCGCGCAAGAGACGCGCGGCCCAAAACGGCCCTTCTCAGGGCCATCAAAGCACGTCGGGGAAGGTTTTGATTGTCGTGTTGCGTTTGGTGTGGGGGTCTGTCTGTATGCCCGTGGGGATGCTGTTTGCGTGCCGCGGTGGTTGGATTGCGGGGGTCGGTGGCGGGTGTGGGCGGCGGTAGCGGTAAGCGGTGTTGTTGTTGTTGTCGTGGTTGATTGTCGCCGTGTTTGTGGCGGCGGCCGACGGTTGGTTTTCTGTCACGTTGTTGTTTTGTTTGAATACGTTGGTTGGCTTGCCTGCGTTCGTTCTTCTCGGATGTCTGTCGTCTTGTCGAGTCGTGTCTGGTCTTTGTTTTGTTCCTTTGTGTGTGTTATGTTTTGCAACGGGGGGCACGTTGAGATGTGGGAAGGAGTCGGCGGGGGATTTCGGTGGCGTGTAGAGCGAGCGAGCGCGCCTGCCTGGCCGTTGGCCGTCGGAGTGGAGTGCGGGTGTTTTTGTTTTTGTTTTCGAAACGAAAGCGGCGGCCGGCCAGCCACCCGTGCGGTGTGACGTCGGCCGTTGGGTATTGTGCGCCGGGGAGGGATGATGTGTGATTGTTGCGCGCTGCTAGCAGGCAGGCAGAGTGAGCGGGTGTGGCGGACGGACGGGAAGTGGTGGTTTTTGTTTTTGGGTTGCGGGGCGAGAGGCAGGCGACCGACAAAGGTTGCTCGCGACGGAGAGATGTTAGTGGCCCTGAAAAGGGCCGTTTTTGTTTGTGCGGTGCGGTGCCGCGGCGCGGTTTAGGCGCGCTCGCCGCGGATGCGGCGCGCGAGCTGGATGTCCTTGGGCATGATGGTGACGCGCTTGGCGTGGATTGCGCACAGGTTGGTGTCTTCGAAGAGGCCGACGAGGTAGGCCTCGCTGGCCTCCTGCAGGGCCATGACTGCGGAGCTCTGGAAGCGCAGGTCGGTCTTGAAGTCCTGGGCGATCTCGCGCACTAGGCGCTGGAATGGCAGCTTGCGGATGAGCAGCTCTGTGCTCTTCTGGTAGCGCCTGATTTCTCGCAGGGCGACGGTGCCCGGCCTGTAGCGGTGGGGCTTCTTGACGCCTCCGGTGGCGGGCGCGCTCTTCCTCGCCGCCTTGGTGGCGAGCTGTTTGCGCGGCGCCTTTCCGCCGGTGGACTTGCGGGCCGTTTGCTTTGTGCGGGCCATGGCGGTAGCGGTAGCGGAGCGGCGTGCGTGGAGGTTAGGTGCGGCGCGGCGTCCGGTGCTGCCTTGACAACGGGCCCGCGCGCCTCCGTGCTGCGCTTATATGCCCTCGGTTGCGCGTGGTGGGGGGAGGGCGGGCCAGAGTCTATATAGGGGGGCGGCGGGCGCGCTGGGCGCAGACCGTAGCCGACTCTCCAGCCGCTGCAGCTGCTGTTTGTGCACGTTTTGCTTTGCCCGAGGAAGGAAGGATGACAGGCCGCGGCAAGGGAGGAAAGGGGCTCGGCAAGGGTGGCGCCAAGCGGCACCGCAAGGTGTTGCGCGACAACATCCAGGGCATCACGAAGCCCGCCATCCGCCGCCTGGCTCGCAGGGGCGGCGTGAAGCGCATCTCTGGTCTGATCTACGAGGAGACCCGCGGGGTGCTGAAGGTGTTCCTGGAGAACGTGATCCGCGACGCGGTGACGTACACTGAGCACGCCAAGCGCAAGACTGTGACGGCCATGGACGTGGTGTACGCCCTGAAGAGGCAGGGGCGCACCCTGTACGGTTTCGGCGGTTAGGCTGCGTCGCAGCGGGCGCTGGCCTTCCCGCGGCCGTGCTTGTGGGTGGGAGAGACTAGAAAACGGCCCTTTTCAGGGCCACCACACTGTTCGGAAGTTGAAAAGTGCGAAAGAGTCTGTGTTGTTGCTGCGTGTGTGCGCTGTGTTGTTTGTTTGTTTCTCTCTCTCTTTCTTTCTTTGTTTCTTTCTTTCCGTTTGTGAGCGACGTGATGTGACTGGGAGGGGAGAAGGAAAGGAAACGTGTCATGTGGCTGGCTGTGTGTGGAGCTGCTTCGTTTGTGTGTCTTTGTATCGATCGCGACGGAGATGGCGGGCTGTGTGTTGTTGTGCGAGAGGCGGTGATTATTTGCTTGCGTGGTTTGGCTCTGTGTGTTTGCGGCGGCGTTGGGGTTTCCGAGGCAAGGCGGCCGGATCAGCTGTTTCGTTCGTGTCGACGGCCGTTGCGCGCGGGAGTGGAGGGCGGTGTGTCGACACGCCTCCCTTTAACAATGGTCATTATTGCTGCCGTTGTCGTTTGGAAGGCGACTGCGACCGTGCAAAATGTGTGTGTGTGTGTGTGTTGGGCCACACGGGCTGTGTGGACGACAAGATGGCGGACGTGCGCCGGCGGCGGCTGTGCTGTGAAAGTGCAAAGTTAAAAAACAAAACAAGGTGCGGCGAGGACGACTGAAATTTTGCTTTGGACGTAGGTTTGTGTGGTGGCCCTGAAAAGGGCCGATTGTTGTGGGCCGAGCCGGCAAAGCGCGTTGCGTGCAGGGGAGCACGCGGCGGCTGCGATTGCCTGGCCTCCTTTAGGCCTTCTTCTCGGTCTTCTTTGGCAGCAGGACGGCCTGGATGTTGGGCAGGACACCACCCTGTGCGATGGTGACGCCCGACAGGAGCTTGTTGAGCTCCTCGTCGTTGCGGATGGCAAGCTGCAGGTGGCGCGGGATGATGCGCGTCTTCTTGTTGTCGCGGGCCGCGTTTCCGGCCAGCTCGAGCACCTCAGCCGCGAGGTACTCCATGACGGCGGCGAGGTAGACGGGCGCCCCGGCGCCGACGCGCTCTGCGTAGTTTCCCTTGCGCAGGAGGCGGTGGATTCTGCCGACCGGGAACTGGAGCCCAGCCCTGCTTGAGCGGGACTTTGACTTGCCCTTGACTTTGCCTCCCTTTCCGCGTCCGGACATGGCGATGGGCTAGCGACGGTGCACACGAAACGGAAACGAAAACGACCGGTGCGAGCGGCAGCGAGTCGAGCAGCGGAGTGCGTGCCGGCGCAGCCGGGGTGGGGGTGCTTTATGGGCTCGGGTGCGGCGGCCGGTTGCGCGCGCGCCCCATTGGTCGGCGGCCGCAACAGGGCGAGCTGGTAAAGGTGCGGCGGCGGCTGGCGGCGGGTGCCACTGTGTGGGGAGACGCTGACTAGAGCGGAGCGCTTGGTACTGGTGTTGCTGCTGCCGTACGTTGGTTCGAGATGCCGCCCAAGACTAGCGGGAAGGCCGCCAAGAAGGCTGGCAAGGCGCAGAAGAACATTTCGAAGGGCGACAAGAAGAAGAAGCGCAAGAGGAAGGAGAGCTATGCCATCTACATCTACAAGGTGCTGAAGCAGGTGCACCCTGACACGGGCATCTCGTCGAAGGCGATGAGCATCATGAACAGCTTCGTGAACGACATTTTCGAGCGCATTGCGGCCGAGGCTTCTCGGCTGGCGCACTACAACAAGCGCTCGACCATCACGTCCCGCGAGATCCAGACCGCTGTGCGGCTGTTGCTGCCTGGCGAGCTGGCCAAGCACGCCGTGAGCGAGGGCACGAAGGCGGTGACCAAGTACACGAGCTCCAAGTAAGGAGGTGGCTCTGGAATGGAAGGAAGGATGGAGAAGGCTCCTCCGTTGCGAGAGCGGCAAAACGGCCCTTTTCAGGGCCACCAACTTGCCTTTTGCGGGAAGGGCGGAATTGTTGTTGTTGTTTGTGTGGACGGCTGTGATGTATGTGTGCATTTTGATTGTGGGTGGGGGGGCGCGTCAAAGCGTGTTGCGCGGGGTACGGCCACGAGGTTGGTCGCCGTGGCGTGGAATGGTGGCACGCCTCGTTGGCGTGGTTTTTGACCCATTGGTGTTGTTGGTGTGTGTGTGTGTGTTACCCGTCTGCGAGGGGGGACTGTGCGATCGGCGACTTTTGTGTCACCGTAACGACGGCCGTTTGCGGGTTTGTTTTTTTGCACATCATACATGGCGAGGGTGAAATGTGAAATGTTTTTGTTTGGTTGTTTTTTTTTTTTTTTGCCGCCCACTATTCCCTTTGCTGTACGCCGAGTTTGACAATGGTGCGACGTAACTGCAGCGTGGAGGTGTGTGAGTGACGTTGAAATGAACGTGCCATTAAGACGCATTGTTGTTGTATTGTACTGTACGTGTACGGCGAACACGCACGATGATGTACCATTCGACTCTGATGTTTGATAGCCGTGTCTGACTGATTGCGTACGACGCACGCACACCGATGTCGTCATTCAAGATGCACGCGTGTCCAGTGCAGTACAGTAAGCGCGACGCTAGACGACGACGGCGGCGGCGGCGGCGGCGGCGGCGGTCGTTTGTTTGGCGAATGTCTGTACACGTGTTTGTCTGTGTCCATCCGGTGCGTATTTGTTTGTTTGAAAGTGTTTTGTGTGTCGGTGACGTGGTCCGATCCGTCGCCCCCTGAGTAACTGTCGATCGGCGCGATAGACGGGCGTCACGCAACTGAACCGAAGTCTTGGGCACACCCGTCATACTGTTGTACACCGTCGCGCTGAGAACGGTAACGAAAGGTTGACTTTGATCGGTCGAATGTCTGGGCAGAACGTGAGGAATGAGGCAAGAGTGCAAGGAGGGGGGGCAAAAGAGAGAGGAAGGGAAAAAGGGGAGAAACGCATTCGTAGAGCAACGGAACGTTCCCGTGTCGGAGGCGTATTGGAGCCGCACTGAAATGCGTTTAACGGCGGCGCGGCTGCAAGTGTCTGCCGTGGTGAACGTTACCTTTGACGGCTGCATTGGGCTTTGCCTTTGCTTTTGCTTTCGCTTTCGCTTTCCCGGATGTACGTAACGTTTGTTGATATGGTTCTGAGGAAGAGTGTATGACAGTGCCGTGCCGTCCATGTTCGTGTGCCCTCCCATTGTGTGTATGCTATTGTCTGTGTACGTGAATGATGTATGTAGGTGTTAGTGGACATGTTTTACCATTGGGGGGAAATGGATCGTCGATAGTTGCCGTCACTCTGTCACGGTCGAGATGACGCACCCTCCGTACAGAAAGGTGTCGAGAAAGTGAGTGTGTGTGTGCGTGCGTCCGTGAATTGGCAGTGTTTGGAGGTGGGCGTGCCCTGCATGTGGCCCGGAAGGCTGTTCGTTAGGCGGTAGTGTTGTGTGGACAGGGGAGGGGCATGCGTAACGCTGCTGGCATGGCATTTCGGGAGATGGGAGGGGGCAAACGAGGAGCGGCGGCCAAAGACGGGACGGGGAGGGGCGCGGTGTGGGTGGCTTGCGCCTGTGCTCGGCGTTGTGGTTTGTGCAAAAGAGGAGGAGAAAAACAATGTGAGTTGCCAGGGAGGGGAGCGGTGTTGTGTTGTGGTTGTCGTGGTGTAGCCGCAGACGCGGCTGTCAGTGAACGTGGCGAGACGGACGGATGCGCGGAGGGGCGGGGGCGGCGCATTTCGCCGGTGCCGTGCCATGCCTGAAAGCCGCGTGGTCGCTGTGTTGTTGGTGGCGTGGGGGCGAGGAGAGTACCGTACGGGTGTGCTTGTGCGCCGGAAATGGCACACTGCGCCCGCCCGTCTTGGAGGCTGATGGCTGTGGTGTGGAAATGGGGCGCGGTGATGTTGAAGCAGTTGAAGAACAGAAAAGAAACCAAGAAAACGGAAGGCGTGATGCGGCGGTGGTGGTGAGAGCGGGAAAAACAAAACAAAAAAAAAAGAAGGAAAAACAACGAGAAAACAAAAAGTCTATCAATATTAAAATGGAAATGGACCCAGGTATAACCTCCCTGCACAAATAGCAGAGAGTCCGATGATAATAAAAATGTGCCAGAATGTTAACGTCCCTACAAAACAAACCCAACGATAATATTAATGAAAGAGTGAACCGTATGTAACATTGCAACAGACATAATGAAACCTGATAAATTGTATAAGGGCAGCAGCGTTGACCTTTGGCCCTGTATTCAGAATAAAAAGAGCCAAAGATCGTTACCCCAATGAAAAAGACACTGAAACACGTATGTAACATAGTAGCGATGGCGAGACATTGTAGCATCTGTGACCAGAGAGTTTGCGCTGGACTGCGCGAGTGTTGCGAGCGGTTCTCAGTCAGTCAGTAGTCGTTGCGAGTCCGTAGCTATGTGTAGTTGAGGGCTGTACTCTGTCAGTAGTCGTCGCGTGCAGTACGCTAATAGTCGTCATGCAGAGCGGTCGGTCAGTAGTAGCAGCCGAGCGCGGTTGTGTGATGTAGGCGGTCGGCAACACTGGTCAAGATGGTGAATAAGGTATACTGTTAATTAATATAATCATTAGATAATGAAAAATTGTATTTATTGTAATTATTCTCCAACAAGTTCCCCAATAATAATTTTTATTTCAAAAGCATTTTTCAAACATTTAATTGTTTATTGAACTAAAGAGTTCGTTGCACTTCACATTTCATTCCACTTCTTTGAAGAAAAATGTCACTAAAATCACAAAAAAAGAGAATATTATTATTTGCAATGCAGTTCCTCCAAGCGCTGCGCAACAACCAGAGCAGAAATGTGACATCCATTTATTCGGAGGTAAGACTTTAATTCTGATTGTTTTGCACAGGGCCAAAGACCGATATTTCGGTTTAATTGAAGTTTCTTGTCACTGAACGGACTTTTTTAAATGTTGTGTGAAGACTTTATATTTGAGTCAGATTGCGAATTTCACATTTTTGTTGCCATTTTCAATACCTCTCATTGTGGGCGAGGTTACAATTAGCGCAATGTCCATTAGCATCCGTAAATAACATTGTCCATTATTTTAAATTTTGCTGGGAGGTTACAACACACACACACACACACAAAAAAAAAAAAAAAAAAAAAAAAAACAAAAAAAAACAAAAAAATTGCATTTATATCCGCTCCTCAATTGTAGATACCCCTTACACAGCTGTGTGCAATGAATGAGTGCTGGCTGGTAATTAATTGCACTCCTTGGAGGGAAATGCCATAGGAAGTAGTCTTTAAAAAGTGAATGTTTTTCGTTAAGAGACAAAAGTTACTTTAGAAAAAAAGTAATAGTGGGGCTTTTGTTGTTGAACAAAATAAGTACAATGAACATACGTTATCAGATTTGCGCAATGCAGCGTCACACCACCTTTTGATTATAACACAATAGACTATACATCGTCCCGAACCGTGACCAGAGTCGCGAGACGAGCAGAGCACGCCGCCGACGCCCGCTCAGTACAACCGTCCACCCGCTACTACTGTCGACCGACTACTACCTCTCCCGACTCGCGCTACAATATATATATAACAACTGTTCCTGGCGACCCGGTGCGTGCCACTACTGTCGTCTGGCGCGGTCCAAGCGCCGACTAGCAGCGATAAAGAACTCTCTGGTCAGACAGAGATGCTGTCATGCCTCGCCATCGCTCTGGTAATGAATACATACGTGTTGCAGCGTGCGTACCACCGGAACACGCAGTGGCGGAGCCAAAGACTGTGTTGTCGAGGTCGAGTGCGAGCGGGAAGAGAGGCAGCGTCGGCACGGAGATGCAAGCGAGCGCGAGACGCACGGGGGCTGCGGCGTGGCGCGTTTGCGGTCGGCGCCTTTGGTGGCAACGGCCGGGACAAGCAGCGGTGTATGGTGTGGTGCGGGGCGGACAGGGGCGGCGGTGGACGGGGAGGAGGCGGCGCGACGACGGCATGGGGGCGAAAACGGGACGGGGGACGGCGGATGTTGAGAGGCGTCACGCGCGGACAGGACACAGACACAGAGACACACAGATTGGAAAGGGAGGGTGCGCGGTAGTAGTTGGGAATGTGCGTACCGTGCGGGATGGGAGTGGGCGAGGAACACGGTCGTGGCCCCTGTTTTGGGTGCGTGTGATGACGTCGGTGTGTTGTGGGAAGGGAAGGTGCTGTGGCGGCGGCGCGTAATGGGCGTAGGCCGAAAAGAGAAAGGAACGTGGGCAGTGTGTTGGCAAGCGTCGGTTCGACTGCGACGTTGATGGGCAGGGCAGGGCAGGGCAGGGCAGGGCAGGGCAAGGTTAATGGTGGTAGGAGTAGGCGTGTGGGCGCAAAAAAATCTGCCGCTGCAGCGCGGTGCCGTAACCGCCATGGCGGGAAGGAGAGAGGGCCAAAGAAAGAAAGAAAGAAAGAAGAAAACAAAAAAAAAAAAAAAAAAGGAGGGGGGGGCGAAAGTGGAGAGGCGGTGGTGTGAGAAGGGCGGGGGCGGAAGGAAGGCAGGAAGGACAAGAGGCGAGGCGACGGCTTGCTTTGTGTATCGGTCGGTCTCTGGCTATGCTTCGTTTTCTGCAGCAGGGTCGGTGCGCGGCGTGGCTCGCGGCAGTGGGAACGCCTGGTGGCTGGACGGCCAGCAATGCGGTTGGATGGGCGGCCACAGCACCGCACCTGTGCCCGAGGAGGAGACGCTGGCGGCGGGCCCTGAGGTGAGGCCGGCTCGGCTGGGGCTGTGGATGTGTAGGTGTGCGCCGCTGCTGCAACAACGAGTAAAACGCGAGAAGAAGGGATGGCGGTAGAGAGAGAAAAAAAAAAAAACAAAAGGTCGTGTTGTGTTGATGCGCAGGCAGACGCGTACAGAGGGACGAGCCCGGTCTGCAGCAGGGTGTGGCCGTGCCGAGTGCAGAGCAGCGGCGGCTCGGTTCGGTTCGGCCCGGCCCGGCGGGCCGCTCTGTTGTCGCGGACGTGAGCGCCCCCTGGCGGGTGGCCGGAGGCGGCGCGGCGTGTTGGACGTGTGGCTGGTGGCAGTGCACAATTTGCGAGTGGCTGGCGGTGCGGTGTGGTGTGGCGTGGCGGTTGGCGCGTCGGGCGGCGGAGAGGTATGTGTTGCGGGCGCCCTTTGCTGCGCTGCGTCGTTGCGTGTGCCGTACAGGGCGGGCGCTTGTCGACTGTGTGGGCGGTGTGGCGAATTGGCGTGAAAACGGCTGCCGAGAGGTGTGTGGTAGCGAGCCGGTCGGTGGTGTCAGTGCGAAGGGGAATGTGCGTGCGTGTTTGGCGGTGTCGGTGTGCTTTTTGCGGCGTGAGAGTGGGAATTAGTGGGGCCGGCTGTTGTGTTGGTTCCTTGTGTCTTGTGTCGCGTAGCTTGATGGCAACGTGGAAGGACGCCGGTTTCGTTTTCGTTTCGAGCCTTGCGTGTGGTTGTCGACGTTGACTGGTTGGCGTGTGCCGATGCACGTGCATGTGTGGGTCGCGAGTGCGTTTTTGGCTGGCTGTGTGTGTGTGTGTGTGTGTGTGTGTGTGTGTGTGTGTGTGTGTTTTGGGGGGGAAGGGGGAGGCGGTGGTGAAAGTGCAGTCGTCGGGTGGGGCTGGGGCTGTGCGTCGTGGCGGAAAGGTGGTAGGTTGCGGGAAGCGAGCCCGTCGTTGACGGTGTCGCGTGAGTTGTGAATCGAGTGGGGCGCGGGGCGCGGGGCGCGGGACAGGAGCAGCGTGCCGCTGCGTCGTGGTCGTCAGCAGAGGCTGTGCGTGTGCTTGTCCTTTTTGTGGGCGGTTCGGTTCGTGCGAGGCGTTTTTGTTTTGTGTTGCCCTAGTTGTTAGTTTATTTTGTTTGTGTTTGTTATTTTGAGACGACGACTGGTTGGTGGCGTGCGCGCGAAGTGGCGGTGTGCGCTTCCCGTGTCGTTTGTGTTGTTTGGTTTTTTTGTTTTTGTGTGTGTTTTTTTTTTTTTTTTTTTTTTTTTTTTTTTTGCACTGGGCCCCGGTGGGTGGGTGCGTGTGTGTCGATTGCCGGCTGGCGAAAGGTGCGCCATCGGCGGGGTGGGTCGCCGGCACAAGTAGAGGCGGCGGCGTTGTTGTTGCTGTTGTTGTGTGGTGTTTGTTTTGTTCGGCTGTGTCGGCGAGCTGTGTTGCGGTGCGTGTGAATGGTGGTGCAAAAGTGCTGGCGTTGGGGCTGCGACTGCGACGGCGGCGAGCCGCGGGCGCGCCATTGATAGTGATGTTGTGAACAGCGGCTGTGTACGGTAGTGGTGTTGTTGTAGCACGACGTGCATCCGGGCCGGCGCGGAAAGCGCAGTTGCGGGCGGTTGCCCTTCGGTGCCAGCCATGTCGCGTGAGCGGCGGGTTGCTCTGGTGTCGACACGTGGTGCTCTGGGTTGTTGTGTGGTGCCCTTTGGCCGGTGGGGGTGGTTCGCGTGTGTCTCGTTCGCGCTCGGTGTCTGGTCGTGGTCGTGCTGCTCCCCCGTCTGTCGGCGGTTTCCGACGTCGTCTGTACGTTTTTGTTCGTTTGCGGCGTGCGTGCCGACGTCGTCCCGTCGCGACCTTTCAACCGAAAGTGTGGCGCCCGAAGGTGAACGAACGTAACCCTGACCTCGGCGCTTTACGCTGAGCCGAGCGAACCGAACCGAACCTAACCTGTGGTGTGGCGAGGTGAGCTCAGCCTGTGAGCCCCTAACGTCTACGTAAGGTAAGCTGTCCGGCTCACGCCTCACGTTTGAACGCTTTTTTAACCTACGTTTGACGCTTCTTAACCTAGCACTGACCCCTTAACCTAACGTGTAACCTAACCTAACCTAACCTCTGACGCCTGACGTGTTTGAATGCTTAACCTAAGTTTGACGCTTAACCTAACCCAAGTCCCCTTAACCTAACCCACGTCCACCTAACCTAACCTAACGTAGACGTGTAAACGTAATGTGTAACGCGTAACGTGTAAGGTCGGCTGTCGTGTGTGCTTGACGGCAGATTGGGTTGGTCTGTAGATTCGGATTGCGGTTTGCCTCGGTCGAGGGGTTGGGTCGGAAGCGGCGAGGGGCGGCGGCGCCTGTTGCGCAGGCGGCGTCCGTTTGCGGCGGGCAATTGGTGAGAAACGGCTGTGAATGTTGGCCGGCGAGAGGAGGAGGACGGCGCGCGATGTGGCCCGACGGCTGCGGGCCGATCGGGAAACGGCGGGAGGGCGACGGAAGGCGATGGGGCGGCGGAGGCGCGTTTGCACGGCCGTCATCGCCGCACGCCTCGGCTTGTGTGGCTGTGGCGCCGGCCGCGCTGGCCGGGCTGCCGCGGCGACGGTGTGGGAGTTTTGCCGAAGGTTTGGCCATTGTGGCGGGTCGTCGGCTGGGGCTGTGGGGGCGGCATTTGGGCGGGGGCGGCGATTCTCGGCGGGCCGACCCAGGCTGTAGCGCGCGGTAGCTGCAGTTTGGCCGTGGT
Source organism: Schistocerca americana (assembly GCF_021461395.2). NCBI lineage: Eukaryota > Metazoa > Arthropoda > Insecta > Orthoptera > Acrididae > Schistocerca > Schistocerca americana. The sequence continues at coordinate 535,475 of NW_025725372.1, forward strand.
TTGCGGCGCTGCCGTGGCGACTGGTTGGCGACTGTGGTGTGGCTGTGTGTAGCCCCATCCTCGGTGGTTTGAAAGGCGCGGGCGGTTGTGGCGCAGGTTTGGGGCTGCTCCGCACAGGCTGTCGGACGTTGGGCGGTAGCAAGCGCGGGAGGCGCGGCGCGGCGGCGCGCAGAGTGGCGGCCGCTCTCTCGGCCGTCCGCGCCCGCCCGCGACACTGGCTGGGCCTTGTGATTCTCTGCTCTGCTGCTGTGCTGTGCTTGCGTGCCTGCCGTCCCGCTCGCTCTCGCTGTGTGTTACGCGCGTCGTCGAAATGGCAGATCAGGCGGCTACGAACGAGACTGCTGCGGCACCCGCCGCCACCGGCACTACGAAGAAGGCCAAGTCTGCGTCGTCTGCGAAGAAGCCGCGCGCCAAGCCTGCGCACCCGCGCACCTCTGAGATGGTGACGGCCGCCATCAAGAGTCTGAAGGAGCGCGGCGGGTCGTCGCTGCAGGCGATCAAGAAGTACATAGCCGCGCACTACAAGCTGGACGCGGAGAAGCTGGCGCCGTTTATCAAGAAGTACCTCAAGTCGGCCGTCGTGGCGGGCGAGCTGGTGCAGACGAAGGGGAAGGGCGCGTCCGGCTCGTTCAAGCTTGCCGGCGCCGGCGGCGGCGGGGGGGCGGCCGAGGGCGGCAAGGCTCGTGCTGGCGGTGCCAAGAAGAAGCGCGCCGCTCCGGCCAGCAAGGAGAAGAAGGGCGCCCGTGCGGCCGGCGCAAAGAAGGCTGGTGGCGTGAAGGCGGCGACCGGTCGGAAGGCGGGCGCCGCCAAGAAGGCGTCTGCGGCGTCGGCCGCTCCCGCGGGTGCGAAGAAGGCGGCTGCGGCCAAGCCGGCCAAGGCCAAGTCGCCGTCGAAGGCGAAGAAGGCCGCCAAGGTTCCGACGAAGAAGCCGAAGGCGCCGCGCCCGAAGAAGGCGACGACGCCGTCTAAGGCGAAGGCTTCGCCCAAGAAGAAGAAGTAGAGTAGAGGAGAAAGAGATGGGAAAGGAAGGGTTTGGCGCTTGGCTCCGTCGTCCCCACCCCCCGTCGTCGTCTAGTGGCGCGCAAGAGACGCGCGGCCCAAAACGGCCCTTCTCAGGGCCATCAAAGCACGTCGGGGAAGGTTTTGATTGTCGTGTTGCGTTTGGTGTGGGGGTCTGTCTGTATGCCCGTGGGGATGCTGTTTGCGTGCCGCGGTGGTTGGATTGCGGGGGTCGGTGGCGGGTGTGGGCGGCGGTAGCGGTAAGCGGTGTTGTTGTTGTTGTCGTGGTTGATTGTCGCCGTGTTTGTGGCGGCGGCCGACGGTTGGTTTTCTGTCACGTTGTTGTTTTGTTTGAATACGTTGGTTGGCTTGCCTGCGTTCGTTCTTCTCGGATGTCTGTCGTCTTGTCGAGTCGTGTCTGGTCTTTGTTTTGTTCCTTTGTGTGTGTTATGTTTTGCAACGGGGGGCACGTTGAGATGTGGGAAGGAGTCGGCGGGGGATTTCGGTGGCGTGTAGAGCGAGCGAGCGCGCCTGCCTGGCCGTTGGCCGTCGGAGTGGAGTGCGGGTGTTTTTGTTTTTGTTTTCGAAACGAAAGCGGCGGCCGGCCAGCCACCCGTGCGGTGTGACGTCGGCCGTTGGGTATTGTGCGCCGGGGAGGGATGATGTGTGATTGTTGCGCGCTGCTAGCAGGCAGGCAGAGTGAGCGGGTGTGGCGGACGGACGGGAAGTGGTGGTTTTTGTTTTTGGGTTGCGGGGCGAGAGGCAGGCGACCGACAAAGGTTGCTCGCGACGGAGAGATGTTAGTGGCCCTGAAAAGGGCCGTTTTTGTTTGTGCGGTGCGGTGCCGCGGCGCGGTTTAGGCGCGCTCGCCGCGGATGCGGCGCGCGAGCTGGATGTCCTTGGGCATGATGGTGACGCGCTTGGCGTGGATTGCGCACAGGTTGGTGTCTTCGAAGAGGCCGACGAGGTAGGCCTCGCTGGCCTCCTGCAGGGCCATGACTGCGGAGCTCTGGAAGCGCAGGTCGGTCTTGAAGTCCTGGGCGATCTCGCGCACTAGGCGCTGGAATGGCAGCTTGCGGATGAGCAGCTCTGTGCTCTTCTGGTAGCGCCTGATTTCTCGCAGGGCGACGGTGCCCGGCCTGTAGCGGTGGGGCTTCTTGACGCCTCCGGTGGCGGGCGCGCTCTTCCTCGCCGCCTTGGTGGCGAGCTGTTTGCGCGGCGCCTTTCCGCCGGTGGACTTGCGGGCCGTTTGCTTTGTGCGGGCCATGGCGGTAGCGGTAGCGGAGCGGCGTGCGTGGAGGTTAGGTGCGGCGCGGCGTCCGGTGCTGCCTTGACAACGGGCCCGCGCGCCTCCGTGCTGCGCTTATATGCCCTCGGTTGCGCGTGGTGGGGGGAGGGCGGGCCAGAGTCTATATAGGGGGGCGGCGGGCGCGCTGGGCGTACCGCAGTCTCGCGCTGGCAGCCGTAGCGCGCGGTCGCTCGCTCTGCTCCCAGCTCCGAGGCGCTCCGAGTGTGTCTCTTTAGAGACGCAACGCAAAACTGTCGTGTTAGTTAGGGAGGTAGGGCGACAGTAGGTACAGGCCAGAACCCAGGGTTAGCCTGAGGTGGATAGCGTTAGGGAACACTCACGGCCAGGGCCCCTGCTGCGGCGGGACCAGCCCGCGTCGTGTAGGCTCTGAACATGGCAGGGGATAGGAAAAAATCCGCGGACAGGGCCCCCCGCCCTCCACCACCAGACAACACGGAACAAACGGCACGAGCACTTACAGCGAGGGAGCTTACAGAAATAACCAGCGGAACGTTGTACTACTCGTCCGAGGATTTCAAATACATGACAGCGGAAGAAAGGCAGATGATGCGCGATTTCCTGGCCAGGGCAGAATGGAGGTCGAACAACGCGAAGAAGCCGAAGACACCCGGACGACACGACAGCGACTCCGAGAACAACTTGAAAAAAACACCAGAAAATTCGGAAGAATCGGAACTCTCGACTGCCGAGCTAGCCGATGCCCGCGAGAGGGCAGAGCGGAGGGCAAACACCGCGAAGAAGTCGCAGACACCCGGAAGACACGACAACAACTGTGAGAACAATTTGAAAGAAACACCAGACTCTCCAGAAGAATCGGACCACTCGGCAGCCGAACTATCGGAGGCCGAGTACGACGACAACAGCGCAGACATGGACTACAACTCAGCGACCGACACGTCATCCTGTGAGCAGGCTGATGAAGCCGGCTTCCAGCTAGTCACTAACAAGAGGCGACGGAGGAAACCCAGCCAGTCGGCGACCGCAAACGGAGACAACGACGACCCGAAGCGCGCAAAGACCGAACAACCCGCGTTTGCGGTACCAGTCAGCAACGCGTACACCGCACTCGCGGACCAGACCAACGACCAACCAGACGCCCAGCAGAGCCAGCCACCACCTACGGCAGCAGGAAGACCGCCCCCCTTGGTGGTGTACCATACAAATGACTACCTCCGCTTGAACGCGGAGATTAAGAAGCATATAGAAGGCGAGCTCCGCGCCACATACAAGGGAGACCATATAAGGTACCATTTCTCCACGATCGAAGACTACAAGAAGGCCAACACCTTCCTAGAGAAAAACCACATGCATTACTTCACCCATCAGATGCCGGAGGACAGAAACCTAAAGGTCGTCATCAAGGGCATACCAGAAACGGTGCCACCGCAAATTCTCGTCAACGTGCTCCTAGACAGAGGATACGAAGTAAAAGATATACACCAATACAAGCAGAGGAACGAGGAAACCAAGAAACTGGAACCCATCCCGGTCTACGTGGTGTCGCTGCCAAAAGTGAGGAAATCAGAAAAAATATACAATGAAAAATTAATGCTCGACACGAAAGTACGAATTGAAAATTATGAACCGCGTGACGGCCCCCCCCAGTGCAAAAATTGCCAACGCCTGCGGCATACAGCCAGGTACTGCAAGCTCCCGCCAAGGTGCGTGAAGTGTGCCGGCCCACATCCCTCAGCAGCCTGCACACTGCCACAGGCGGAACCATGCACATGCGTTCTTTGCGGTGCGAAAGGCCACCCAGCGAACTTCAGAGGGTGCCCAGAGTTCCAGAAGGCACTTAAACCTTTCAGACCGAGAATAAACCTCAGAGGAACACAACCAAGACACCCAACAACAACAGCGGGACCGCCACCGCCACCAGCGCCAACAAACACAACAATCAACTTCCCTCCTCTCCGACAGCGACAAGCAACCCGAACAGCAGCATGGGGCAGCCAAACAAACCAAGACCAAAATCACACACAGCAAGACAATCCAACCACAGGATCCTTCAGCGACGCAATCAAGCAGATCACGGCTCTGGTGTCGTCCTTCTTCAAACCAGACACGTTAACTAAAATAAAGAAGACCGCCGAGGACATCAAAAACGCCAACGATCCACTCTCAAAGATACTCGCGCTGGCCCAAGGTGTAATCTCGCTGTTTGAATAGAATAGAGCAGTCAGACTAGTCAAAAGCCCTGTAATAACATCAAATCTAACACTTGGACAACATAGAAGGTCGGCTAAGGGCTCCTGAAGCCCAAGGAAGCCTGTCCCTTCAAGAGTAACTTTCTTGTTTAAATAAAGAATGTAAAAAAATAACCTGTCTCCCGTACACGGCGAGGCGCACAAGCGCCGGGCCTGCATCTCACTAACAGACAAAAAAAAAAAAAAAAAAAAAAAAAAAAAAAAAAAAAAAAAAAAAAAAAAAAAAAAAAGCGCTGGGCGCAGACCGTAGCCGACTCTCCAGCCGCTGCAGCTGCTGTTTGTGCACGTTTTGCTTTGCCCGAGGAAGGAAGGATGACAGGCCGCGGCAAGGGAGGAAAGGGGCTCGGCAAGGGTGGCGCCAAGCGGCACCGCAAGGTGTTGCGCGACAACATCCAGGGCATCACGAAGCCCGCCATCCGCCGCCTGGCTCGCAGGGGCGGCGTGAAGCGCATCTCTGGTCTGATCTACGAGGAGACCCGCGGGGTGCTGAAGGTGTTCCTGGAGAACGTGATCCGCGACGCGGTGACGTACACTGAGCACGCCAAGCGCAAGACTGTGACGGCCATGGACGTGGTGTACGCCCTGAAGAGGCAGGGGCGCACCCTGTACGGTTTCGGCGGTTAGGCTGCGTCGCAGCGGGCGCTGGCCTTCCCGCGGCCGTGCTTGTGGGTGGGAGAGACTAGAAAACGGCCCTTTTCAGGGCCACCACACTGTTCGGAAGTTGAAAAGTGCGAAAGAGTCTGTGTTGTTGCTGCGTGTGTGCGCTGTGTTGTTTGTTTGTTTCTCTCTCTCTTTCTTTCTTTGTTTCTTTCTTTCCGTTTGTGAGCGACGTGATGTGACTGGGAGGGGAGAAGGAAAGGAAACGTGTCATGTGGCTGGCTGTGTGTGGAGCTGCTTCGTTTGTGTGTCTTTGTATCGATCGCGACGGAGATGGCGGGCTGTGTGTTGTTGTGCGAGAGGCGGTGATTATTTGCTTGCGTGGTTTGGCTCTGTGTGTTTGCGGCGGCGTTGGGGTTTCCGAGGCAAGGCGGCCGGATCAGCTGTTTCGTTCGTGTCGACGGCCGTTGCGCGCGGGAGTGGAGGGCGGTGTGTCGACACGCCTCCCTTTAACAATGGTCATTATTGCTGCCGTTGTCGTTTGGAAGGCGACTGCGACCGTGCAAAATGTGTGTGTGTGTGTGTGTTGGGCCACACGGGCTGTGTGGACGACAAGATGGCGGACGTGCGCCGGCGGCGGCTGTGCTGTGAAAGTGCAAAGTTAAAAAACAAAACAAGGTGCGGCGAGGACGACTGAAATTTTGCTTTGGACGTAGGTTTGTGTGGTGGCCCTGAAAAGGGCCGATTGTTGTGGGCCGAGCCGGCAAAGCGCGTTGCGTGCAGGGGAGCACGCGGCGGCTGCGATTGCCTGGCCTCCTTTAGGCCTTCTTCTCGGTCTTCTTTGGCAGCAGGACGGCCTGGATGTTGGGCAGGACACCACCCTGTGCGATGGTGACGCCCGACAGGAGCTTGTTGAGCTCCTCGTCGTTGCGGATGGCAAGCTGCAGGTGGCGCGGGATGATGCGCGTCTTCTTGTTGTCGCGGGCCGCGTTTCCGGCCAGCTCGAGCACCTCAGCCGCGAGGTACTCCATGACGGCGGCGAGGTAGACGGGCGCCCCGGCGCCGACGCGCTCTGCGTAGTTTCCCTTGCGCAGGAGGCGGTGGATTCTGCCGACCGGGAACTGGAGCCCAGCCCTGCTTGAGCGGGACTTTGACTTGCCCTTGACTTTGCCTCCCTTTCCGCGTCCGGACATGGCGATGGGCTAGCGACGGTGCACACGAAACGGAAACGAAAACGACCGGTGCGAGCGGCAGCGAGTCGAGCAGCGGAGTGCGTGCCGGCGCAGCCGGGGTGGGGGTGCTTTATGGGCTCGGGTGCGGCGGCCGGTTGCGCGCGCGCCCCATTGGTCGGCGGCCGCAACAGGGCGAGCTGGTAAAGGTGCGGCGGCGGCTGGCGGCGGGTGCCACTGTGTGGGGAGACGCTGACTAGAGCGGAGCGCTTGGTACTGGTGTTGCTGCTGCCGTACGTTGGTTCGAGATGCCGCCCAAGACTAGCGGGAAGGCCGCCAAGAAGGCTGGCAAGGCGCAGAAGAACATTTCGAAGGGCGACAAGAAGAAGAAGCGCAAGAGGAAGGAGAGCTATGCCATCTACATCTACAAGGTGCTGAAGCAGGTGCACCCTGACACGGGCATCTCGTCGAAGGCGATGAGCATCATGAACAGCTTCGTGAACGACATTTTCGAGCGCATTGCGGCCGAGGCTTCTCGGCTGGCGCACTACAACAAGCGCTCGACCATCACGTCCCGCGAGATCCAGACCGCTGTGCGGCTGTTGCTGCCTGGCGAGCTGGCCAAGCACGCCGTGAGCGAGGGCACGAAGGCGGTGACCAAGTACACGAGCTCCAAGTAAGGAGGTGGCTCTGGAATGGAAGGAAGGATGGAGAAGGCTCCTCCGTTGCGAGAGCGGCAAAACGGCCCTTTTCAGGGCCACCAACTTGCCTTTTGCGGGAAGGGCGGAATTGTTGTTGTTGTTTGTGTGGACGGCTGTGATGTATGTGTGCATTTTGATTGTGGGTGGGGGGGCGCGTCAAAGCGTGTTGCGCGGGGTACGGCCACGAGGTTGGTCGCCGTGGCGTGGAATGGTGGCACGCCTCGTTGGCGTGGTTTTTGACCCATTGGTGTTGTTGGTGTGTGTGTGTGTGTTACCCGTCTGCGAGGGGGGACTGTGCGATCGGCGACTTTTGTGTCACCGTAACGACGGCCGTTTGCGGGTTTGTTTTTTTGCACATCATACATGGCGAGGGTGAAATGTGAAATGTTTTTGTTTGGTTGTTTTTTTTTTTTTTTGCCGCCCACTATTCCCTTTGCTGTACGCCGAGTTTGACAATGGTGCGACGTAACTGCAGCGTGGAGGTGTGTGAGTGACGTTGAAATGAACGTGCCATTAAGACGCATTGTTGTTGTATTGTACTGTACGTGTACGGCGAACACGCACGATGATGTACCATTCGACTCTGATGTTTGATAGCCGTGTCTGACTGATTGCGTACGACGCACGCACACCGATGTCGTCATTCAAGATGCACGCGTGTCCAGTGCAGTACAGTAAGCGCGACGCTAGACGACGACGGCGGCGGCGGCGGCGGCGGCGGCGGTCGTTTGTTTGGCGAATGTCTGTACACGTGTTTGTCTGTGTCCATCCGGTGCGTATTTGTTTGTTTGAAAGTGTTTTGTGTGTCGGTGACGTGGTCCGATCCGTCGCCCCCTGAGTAACTGTCGATCGGCGCGATAGACGGGCGTCACGCAACTGAACCGAAGTCTTGGGCACACCCGTCATACTGTTGTACACCGTCGCGCTGAGAACGGTAACGAAAGGTTGACTTTGATCGGTCGAATGTCTGGGCAGAACGTGAGGAATGAGGCAAGAGTGCAAGGAGGGGGGGCAAAAGAGAGAGGAAGGGAAAAAGGGGAGAAACGCATTCGTAGAGCAACGGAACGTTCCCGTGTCGGAGGCGTATTGGAGCCGCACTGAAATGCGTTTAACGGCGGCGCGGCTGCAAGTGTCTGCCGTGGTGAACGTTACCTTTGACGGCTGCATTGGGCTTTGCCTTTGCTTTTGCTTTCGCTTTCGCTTTCCCGGATGTACGTAACGTTTGTTGATATGGTTCTGAGGAAGAGTGTATGACAGTGCCGTGCCGTCCATGTTCGTGTGCCCTCCCATTGTGTGTATGCTATTGTCTGTGTACGTGAATGATGTATGTAGGTGTTAGTGGACATGTTTTACCATTGGGGGGAAATGGATCGTCGATAGTTGCCGTCACTCTGTCACGGTCGAGATGACGCACCCTCCGTACAGAAAGGTGTCGAGAAAGTGAGTGTGTGTGTGCGTGCGTCCGTGAATTGGCAGTGTTTGGAGGTGGGCGTGCCCTGCATGTGGCCCGGAAGGCTGTTCGTTAGGCGGTAGTGTTGTGTGGACAGGGGAGGGGCATGCGTAACGCTGCTGGCATGGCATTTCGGGAGATGGGAGGGGGCAAACGAGGAGCGGCGGCCAAAGACGGGACGGGGAGGGGCGCGGTGTGGGTGGCTTGCGCCTGTGCTCGGCGTTGTGGTTTGTGCAAAAGAGGAGGAGAAAAACAATGTGAGTTGCCAGGGAGGGGAGCGGTGTTGTGTTGTGGTTGTCGTGGTGTAGCCGCAGACGCGGCTGTCAGTGAACGTGGCGAGACGGACGGATGCGCGGAGGGGCGGGGGCGGCGCATTTCGCCGGTGCCGTGCCATGCCTGAAAGCCGCGTGGTCGCTGTGTTGTTGGTGGCGTGGGGGCGAGGAGAGTACCGTACGGGTGTGCTTGTGCGCCGGAAATGGCACACTGCGCCCGCCCGTCTTGGAGGCTGATGGCTGTGGTGTGGAAATGGGGCGCGGTGATGTTGAAGCAGTTGAAGAACAGAAAAGAAACCAAGAAAACGGAAGGCGTGATGCGGCGGTGGTGGTGAGAGCGGGAAAAACAAAACAAAAAAAAAAGAAGGAAAAACAACGAGAAAACAAAAAGTCTATCAATATTAAAATGGAAATGGACCCAGGTATAACCTCCCTGCACAAATAGCAGAGAGTCCGATGATAATAAAAATGTGCCAGAATGTTAACGTCCCTACAAAACAAACCCAACGATAATATTAATGAAAGAGTGAACCGTATGTAACATTGCAACAGACATAATGAAACCTGATAAATTGTATAAGGGCAGCAGCGTTGACCTTTGGCCCTGTATTCAGAATAAAAAGAGCCAAAGATCGTTACCCCAATGAAAAAGACACTGAAACACGTATGTAACATAGTAGCGATGGCGAGACATTGTAGCATCTGTGACCAGAGAGTTTGCGCTGGACTGCGCGAGTGTTGCGAGCGGTTCTCAGTCAGTCAGTAGTCGTTGCGAGTCCGTAGCTATGTGTAGTTGAGGGCTGTACTCTGTCAGTAGTCGTCGCGTGCAGTACGCTAATAGTCGTCATGCAGAGCGGTCGGTCAGTAGTAGCAGCCGAGCGCGGTTGTGTGATGTAGGCGGTCGGCAACACTGGTCAAGATGGTGAATAAGGTATACTGTTAATTAATATAATCATTAGATAATGAAAAATTGTATTTATTGTAATTATTCTCCAACAAGTTCCCCAATAATAATTTTTATTTCAAAAGCATTTTTCAAACATTTAATTGTTTATTGAACTAAAGAGTTCGTTGCACTTCACATTTCATTCCACTTCTTTGAAGAAAAATGTCACTAAAATCACAAAAAAAGAGAATATTATTATTTGCAATGCAGTTCCTCCAAGCGCTGCGCAACAACCAGAGCAGAAATGTGACATCCATTTATTCGGAGGTAAGACTTTAATTCTGATTGTTTTGCACAGGGCCAAAGACCGATATTTCGGTTTAATTGAAGTTTCTTGTCACTGAACGGACTTTTTTAAATGTTGTGTGAAGACTTTATATTTGAGTCAGATTGCGAATTTCACATTTTTGTTGCCATTTTCAATACCTCTCATTGTGGGCGAGGTTACAATTAGCGCAATGTCCATTAGCATCCGTAAATAACATTGTCCATTATTTTAAATTTTGCTGGGAGGTTACAACACACACACACACACACAAAAAAAAAAAAAAAAAAAAAAAAAAACAAAAAAAAAAAAAAAAATTGCATTTATATCCGCTCCTCAATTGTAGATACCCCTTACACAGCTGTGTGCAATGAATGAGTGCTGGCTGGTAATTAATTGCACTCCTTGGAGGGAAATGCCATAGGAAGTAGTCTTTAAAAAGTGAATGTTTTTCGTTAAGAGACAAAAGTTACTTTAGAAAAAAAGTAATAGTGGGGCTTTTGTTGTTGAACAAAATAAGTACAATGAACATACGTTATCAGATTTGCGCAATGCAGCGTCACACCACCTTTTGATTATAACACAATAGACTATACATCGTCCCGAACCGTGACCAGAGTCGCGAGACGAGCAGAGCACGCCGCCGACGCCCGCTCAGTACAACCGTCCACCCGCTACTACTGTCGACCGACTACTACCTCTCCCGACTCGCGCTACAATATATATATAACAACTGTTCCTGGCGACCCGGTGCGTGCCACTACTGTCGTCTGGCGCGGTCCAAGCGCCGACTAGCAGCGATAAAGAACTCTCTGGTCAGACAGAGATGCTGTCATGCCTCGCCATCGCTCTGGTAATGAATACATACGTGTTGCAGCGTGCGTACCACCGGAACACGCAGTGGCGGAGCCAAAGACTGTGTTGTCGAGGTCGAGTGCGAGCGGGAAGAGAGGCAGCGTCGGCACGGAGATGCAAGCGAGCGCGAGACGCACGGGGGCTGCGGCGTGGCGCGTTTGCGGTCGGCGCCTTTGGTGGCAACGGCCGGGACAAGCAGCGGTGTATGGTGTGGTGCGGGGCGGACAGGGGCGGCGGTGGACGGGGAGGAGGCGGCGCGACGACGGCATGGGGGCGAAAACGGGACGGGGGACGGCGGATGTTGAGAGGCGTCACGCGCGGACAGGACACAGACACAGAGACACACAGATTGGAAAGGGAGGGTGCGCGGTAGTAGTTGGGAATGTGCGTACCGTGCGGGATGGGAGTGGGCGAGGAACACGGTCGTGGCCCCTGTTTTGGGTGCGTGTGATGACGTCGGTGTGTTGTGGGAAGGGAAGGTGCTGTGGCGGCGGCGCGTAATGGGCGTAGGCCGAAAAGAGAAAGGAACGTGGGCAGTGTGTTGGCAAGCGTCGGTTCGACTGCGACGTTGATGGGCAGGGCAGGGCAGGGCAGGGCAGGGCAGGGCAAGGTTAATGGTGGTAGGAGTAGGCGTGTGGGCGCAAAAAAATCTGCCGCTGCAGCGCGGTGCCGTAACCGCCATGGCGGGAAGGAGAGAGGGCCAAAGAAAGAAAGAAAGAAAGAAGAAAACAAAAAAAAAAAAAAAAAAGGAGGGGGGGGCGAAAGTGGAGAGGCGGTGGTGTGAGAAGGGCGGGGGCGGAAGGAAGGCAGGAAGGACAAGAGGCGAGGCGACGGCTTGCTTTGTGTATCGGTCGGTCTCTGGCTATGCTTCGTTTTCTGCAGCAGGGTCGGTGCGCGGCGTGGCTCGCGGCAGTGGGAACGCCTGGTGGCTGGACGGCCAGCAATGCGGTTGGATGGGCGGCCACAGCACCGCACCTGTGCCCGAGGAGGAGACGCTGGCGGCGGGCCCTGAGGTGAGGCCGGCTCGGCTGGGGCTGTGGATGTGTAGGTGTGCGCCGCTGCTGCAACAACGAGTAAAACGCGAGAAGAAGGGATGGCGGTAGAGAGAGAAAAAAAAAAAACAAAAGGTCGTGTTGTGTTGATGCGCAGGCAGACGCGTACAGAGGGACGAGCCCGGTCTGCAGCAGGGTGTGGCCGTGCCGAGTGCAGAGCAGCGGCGGCTCGGTTCGGTTCGGCCCGGCCCGGCGGGCCGCGCTGTTGTCGCGGACGTGAGCGCCCCCTGGCGGGTGGCCGGAGGCGGCGCGGCGTGTTGGACGTGTGGCTGGTGGCAGTGCACAATTTGCGAGTGGCTGGCGGTGCGGTGTGGTGTGGCGTGGCGGTTGGCGCGTCGGGCGGCGGAGAGGTATGTGTTGCGGGCGCCCTTTGCTGCGCTGCGTCGTTGCGTGTGCCGTACAGGGCGGGCGCTTGTCGACTGTGTGGGCGGTGTGGCGAATTGGCGTGAAAACGGCTGCCGAGAGGTGTGTGGTAGCGAGCCGGTCGGTGGTGTCAGTGCGAAGGGGAATGTGCGTGCGTGTTTGGCGGTGTCGGTGTGCTTTTTGCGGCGTGAGAGTGGGAATTAGTGGGGCCGGCTGTTGTGTTGGTTCCTTGTGTCTTGTGTCGCGTAGCTTGATGGCAACGTGGAAGGACGCCGGTTTCGTTTTCGTTTCGAGCCTTGCGTGTGGTTGTCGACGTTGACTGGTTGGCGTGTGCCGATGCACGTGCATGTGTGGGTCGCGAGTGCGTTTTTGGCTGGCTGTGTGTGTGTGTGTGTGTGTGTGTGTGTGTGTGTGTGTGTGTGTGTTTTGGGGGGGAAGGGGGAGGCGGTGGTGAAAGTGCAGTCGTCGGGTGGGGCTGGGGCTGTGCGTCGTGGCGGAAAGGTGGTAGGTTGCGGGAAGCGAGCCCGTCGTTGACGGTGTCGCGTGAGTTGTGAATCGAGTGGGGCGCGGGGCGCGGGGCGCGGGACAGGAGCAGCGTGCCGCTGCGTCGTGGTCGTCAGCAGAGGCTGTGCGTGTGCTTGTCCTTTTTGTGGGCGGTTCGGTTCGTGCGAGGCGTTTTTGTTTTGTGTTGCCCTAGTTGTTAGTTTATTTTGTTTGTGTTTGTTATTTTGAGACGACGACTGGTTGGTGGCGTGCGCGCGAAGTGGCGGTGTGCGCTTCCCGTGTCGTTTGTGTTGTTTGGTTTTTTTGTTTTTGTGTGTTTTTTTTTTTTTTTTTTTTTTTTTTTTTTTTTTTTTTTGCACTGGGCCCTGGTGGGTGGGTGCGTGTGTGTCGATTGCCGGCTGGCGAAAGGTGCGCCATCGGCGGGGTGGGTCGCCGGCACAAGTAGAGGCGGCGGCGTTGTTGTTGCTGTTGTTGTGTGGTGTTTGTTTTGTTCGGCTGTGTCGGCGAGCTGTGTTGCGGTGCGTGTGAATGGTGGTGCAAAAGTGCTGGCGTTGGGGCTGCGACTGCGACGGCGGCGAGCCGCGGGCGCGCCATTGATAGTGATGTTGTGAACAGCGGCTGTGTACGGTAGTGGTGTTGTTGTAGCACGACGTGCATCCGGGCCGGCGCGGAAAGCGCAGTTGCGGGCGGTTGCCCTTCGGTGCCAGCCATGTCGCGTGAGCGGCGGGTTGCTCTGGTGTCGACACGTGGTGCTCTGGGTTGTTGTGTGGTGCCCTTTGGCCGGTGGGGGTGGTTCGCGTGTGTCTCGTTCGCGCTCGGTGTCTGGTCGTGGTCGTGCTGCTCCCCCGTCTGTCGGCGGTTTCCGACGTCGTCTGTACGTTTTTGTTCGTTTGCGGCGTGCGTGCCGACGTCGTCCCGTCGCGACCTTTCAACCGAAAGTGTGGCGCCCGAAGGTGAACGAACGTAACCCTGACCTCGGCGCTTTACGCTGAGCCGAGCGAACCGAACCGAACCTAACCTGTGGTGTGGCGAGGTGAGCTCAGCCTGTGAGCCCCTAACGTCTACGTAAGGTAAGCTGTCCGGCTCACGCCTCACGTTTGAACGCTTTTTTAACCTACGTTTGACGCTTCTTAACCTAGCACTGACCCCTTAACCTAACGTGTAACCTAACCTAACCTAACCTCTGACGCCTGACGTGTTTGAATGCTTAACCTAAGTTTGACGCTTAACCTAACCCAAGTCCCCTTAACCTAACCCACGTCCACCTAACCTAACCTAACGTAGACGTGTAAACGTAATGTGTAACGCGTAACGTGTAAGGTCGGCTGTCGTGTGTGCTTGACGGCAGATTGGGTTGGTCTGTAGATTCGGATTGCGGTTTGCCTCGGTCGAGGGGTTGGGTCGGAAGCGGCGAGGGGCGGCGGCGCCTGTTGCGCAGGTGGCGTCCGTTTGCGGCGGGCAATTGGTGAGAAACGGCTGTGAATGTTGGCCGGCGAGAGGAGGAGGACGGCGCGCGATGTGGCCCGACGGCTGCGGGCCGATCGGGAAACGGCGGGAGGGCGACGGAAGGCGATGGGGCGGCGGAGGCGCGTTTGCACGGCCGTCATCGCCGCACGCCTCGGCTTGTGTGGCTGTGGCGCCGGCCGCGCTGGCCGGGCTGCCGCGGCGACGGTGTGGGAGTTTTGCCGAAGGTTTGGCCATTGTGGCGGGTCGTCGGCTGGGGCTGTGGGGGCGGCATTTGGGCGGGGGCGGCGATTCTCGGCGGGCCGACCCAGGCTGTAGCGCGCGGTAGCTGCAGTTTGGCCGTGGTTTGCGGCGCTGCCGTGGCGACTGGTTGGCGACTGTGGTGTGGCTGTGTGTAGCCCCATCCTCGGTGGTTTGAAAGGCGCGGGCGGTTGTGGCGCAGGTTTGGGGCTGCTCCGCACAGGCTGTCGGACGTTGGGCGGTAGCAAGCGCTGCTCCGCACAGGCTGTCGGACGTTGGGCGGTAGCAAGCGCCCATCCGCCAGTCGTTATGTCCCAAGAAGAGGAGAGCAACACAGGATTTACCTGACGGCATTGCCTGCATTCGTCTGAGGAGAAAGGGTGTGTTGAACTTCTGTATTTGGTGTATGGCATCGGGGTATGCGGGATCATAAAAGAAAATCATAGGGACGGAGCTGCAAGCAGCGTCCGTTTGGTGCACTCCCGAGTCTCAGCGGTCGAGGAGTGCAACAGGCCGCTGATAGCGGTCACGAACATCTTGAGGTGCGCCAACGTCTCGAATGAGGGGATTGGCAGAGGCGCGCGACCGTCGGTAAAAACGGCTGGCATTCTGCTGGATGCGGGGCATCACTTCCAGTTCATCAGCTGCATGGTGGAGGTATTGATGCGGAAACTGCGGGTGTACATGGAAGACCCGCCGGAGGATCTTATTCTGTTGCGCCTGAAGACGCTGAATATGCGTGGGAGCCGCATTGCCCCAGGCCTCACACGCATAGTCCACAATTGGTCGTATAAATAAGCGGAAGATGAGGAGGCCATTCCGGATGGAGAGGTCAGACCCTTCATTAAGGAATGGGTACAGCGCACCCATCCGCTGGTGGACTTTGGCACGCACGGCGTCGATGTGTGGCTTCCACAGTAGGCGATCGACCATGATAACGCCCAGGTACCGGACGGTCTTCTGCCAGGGGAGGGCGGTCCCATAGAGTCGAAGTGGCGGGGCCGGCATCGTCGTCTTCCTCGTAAAGACGATGGCCTGCGTCTTCAGGGGGTTGAACCGGATGCGCCAGCGAGCTGCCCAGATCTCGAGGTCGTCGCATGCCTGCTGCAACCGGGAATGCATGGCGGCATGCCACCGGCTCCTGGTGTAGAGCATCGTATCGTCGGCGTAGACGGCTTTCTCCACTCGGGGCGACGTCGGAAGGTCCGAGGTAAATATAGTATAAAGGACGGGGCCCAGGACGGAGCCCTGCGGCACCCCGGCGACGATAGGTCTGGCAGTGGAGAGAGCCGCATCAACGCGGACAGCGAAAGTACGGTGCTGCAGGTACGACGCAATGAGGCGCACGTACGCTCGGGGAAACCCAAGGTGGTCCATCTTCCAGAGAAGTCCAGCATGCCAAACACTGTCAAAGGCCTTCGTGACATCTAGAAGAACCGCTCCACAGTATTCCCGGTTGTTGAAGGCGCGAGTGATGTACTCCACAACACGTACAATCTGCTGGGTCGTGGAGTGGCCGCTGCGGAATCCAAACTGTTCCGGGGGGAGGATTTCCCGAATATCCAGGATGGTCCGGAGTCGCTGAAGAAGAAGCCGCTCAAACAGCTTGCTGATGTGCGGAAGCAAACTGATAGGCCGGTAGGATTTTGGGTCCTTCCGATCCTTGCCCGGCTTAGGAACAGCAATAACGATGGAGTGCTTCCACGCTGCAGGGTAGGTGCGAGTCCGCAGAACCCAATTGAAGATGGCAGTGAGATGAACCACAGCCAGGAGCGGCAGGTTCTTCAGGACCCGGCCGGTAATGTCGCAACACCTGGAGCCTTGGACGCCGGGAGAGCCTTGATGCTTGCACGGACTTCGGCCACTGAAATAGGTGGTATGTCGTCACGGTCCTCCTCCCCGTCCCCGTGGAGGATGGTCTGCACTGCTGCGTCAACCTGGTCGACGTGTAGCTGGTCCACATCTTCTTGAAGGGGGGTAAAATTCTCCTGAAAGATGTCCGCAAGGAGATTCGCCTTATCCTCATGTAGATAGGCCGTCCCAGTCGGTGTTGCAAGAGGGGGCATCCGTGTCCTGCGCTTCGTAAAAAAGCGGACCGCATTCCAGTGCATGGGGTCAGGGGTGAACGCCTGCAGTTTCTCAGCCCAGCGTCGATTCTTATGCTGGACAATTGCGGCCTTGATGTCACGGCGCAGGCTGTTGATGTGGCGCTTCAGCTGTGGGTCCCTGGTCACACGCCATTCCTTGCAGAGGCGATTACGTGTGCGGATGTCCTGGAGGATTTCCGCCGGGAGAGTGGAAGATGCGACTGTGCTGGTGCGCGGGCGGGGCGTCGCTCCCACCAAAGCTGCGGTGAGTGTATCAGCAAACTGGGCTGCAGAGGCCTCGTGAACGCCGACGCCATCCACCTGTCGCTGCAGGGCTGCAGTAACTCGTCGCTGGAAGCAGGGCCAATCCGTGTGGTTGAAATTGAGGTGGCCCGGACTCTGCGCCGGGGCGACGTCCAGTTGAAAGAGAACGGGCAGATGGTCGGAGTTCAGTTCGTGAAGGACTTCAGCAGTCAGGAACTGATTAAGTCCCCGAGTAATGGCGATGTCAAGAATGTCGGGCCTCCCTCTGCTAGGATAACACGTCGGCTCCACGGGCCCACAGACATACGCGTTCACCTCTTCAGTGGCCTGGAGTAGAAGGCGCCCATTACGATTGGTGACCAATGAATTCCAGGCCGCATGTTTGCAATTAAGGTCACCTGCGATGAAATATTTGCCTGGAGTCCGTAGAAGGAGACGGGCATCATCGATGAGGAGCTGGCGGCGAGGGCTCCGGTAGACAGCCATGAACGTGACTGGTCCAGTGGCTGTTTCAACCTGGACAGCAGTAACTTCAATAGACCCGATGGCAGGCGGTTGAATTTCACAATGCGGGATGGAGGAGCGGATGAAGATCGCCGTGCCACCCCCCTGCGTCGGTCTGTCGGTCCGAAAGCATCGGTAATTTGCGATGTTGGAGCGGATGCCTGGCTTGAGAAATGTCTCAGTCACCAGGCATATGTCCACGTCATGTTCAAACAAGAACTGCCGGAGCTCCTCAAGGTCGTAGGTGAGGTTGGCGGCGTTATAAGCCACGATGCGGAAATCATCCAAGCGGCGGCGTCTAGGCATGCTGGGCTACTGAAGTGTCTGCAGTAGGAGCCTGAAGGCTGCGTGAGATCGTCGCCTCCACCGTGGCGGCGATGGTTGCAGGCAGGTGGACGATGGCATTGGTCAACTCGGTCACCATCGTGGTCAGATGCTGCAGCAGCTGGAAAACGTCGTGGAGCCCAACAGTAGGCACCGCAGTGGGTGAAGGAGAAGCTGGCTGGCGGTCCTGGCGCGGAAGAGGCGGCGGGACGCTTGGCACCTCGGCAGCTGCAGTAGCCCGTGGGTGGGAGACGCCCTTCAGTGCATCGGCCACTGTGACACCGGGCTGGATCCTCGCGGACCGGCGTTCCATGAGGGAGGGCCACGTACGGTTGTCATTGGCCGGCCGTGTGGGCGGCGGTTGGCGCCGCCGGCGGGTATCAGCACGTCGGGAAGGCGGGACGGGAGGAAGACCCCGCTGCCGACGGCTAGCCTCCTTATGCTTCGCGCAGGAACGAAAATTGGCAGGATGACTGCCTCCACACAGGCCACAGACGGGCGGCTCATCCTTGCTTCGTGGACAAAGGCGGCTGTCGTGGCCAGCACCACACTTGACGCACATAGGCGGCATAGTGCAGTGACGGGCCACGTGGTTGAACCCTTGGCACCGGAAGCATTGGACCGGGCCACGGGACTTCCGCAGACGTTCCACGGTGACGGAGAGGTCGTAAATCCTGGTTAGCTGGAATATTTCCCGATGCCGAGGAGTGTCCTGCAGGACGACGACGCGGTGGCCAGTAAGCTGATTGGTCCCGGGCATACGATGGTAATCCACCACCGTCGCGACGAAGCCGAGGTCCTCCAGTTCTTCCTTCAGTTCGTCATGGGTTAGAGACGCCGGAATGTGCTTCAACAGCGCCTTCAGAGTCGGCGGACGGACCGCTGGATAGGTATACATGGGGATACCCTCTCGCCCAACCATATCCATTACGGTCACATAATCCTCAGTACAGGAGAGGTTGAGTTTGAGGGTATCACCCCCTGTCTGCTTGGCAGTAAACGACTGCTTACAATGTTCCTTTAACCACGTGTGCAGTTGCTTGTAGGAGTTCTTAAACTGCAACACAATGGGCGGCACCTTCCGCTGCAGCTGAGGCGGGGACGGTTGCTGCTGCGCCCCCTGCTGTGGCTGTTGCTGCTGGGGCGGTGGAACGTCGTCCGCGCCGTCTTGGATGACATCGTAGCGGTTAGACGTTGGCACCGCGTCCGTGTCAGGCCGCCGCTGCGGCTGCTTCGAGACCTTCTTCTTTGGTGGCTTCCGGAAACCGTCATCTGCCCCGGTGGCGGCGTCGCCGGTACGCTTACGACTATGCTGCTGGTGGCCGTCGTCATCTTCACCCGAAGAGTCATGAGTGCAATCCATACCGAGATCCAAAGTCCTTGCACAGGTCGTCAACAGATCGTTTTCACGGAGGCGTTGCCTGGTCATCATAGGTGGGGGGCCGGATGAGGCCGCCGACGAAGTATTCTCCGCCGGACGGCGATCCGCCACACCCTCAGCCGGAGTAGCGTCCGTAGACATAACGAGCTCTCGCGCGACACGTCCGCTCTCGTCGGAAGACTAACTCCGAATGGTAGCAAGCGCGGGAGGCGCGGCGCGGCGGCGCGCAGAGTGGCGGCCGCTCTCTCGGCCGTCCGCGCCCGCCCGCGACACTGGCTGGGCCTTGTGATTCTCTGCTCTGCTGCTGTGCTGTGCTTGCGTGCCTGCCGTCCCGCTCGCTCTCGCTGTGTGTTACGCGCGTCGTCGAAATGGCAGATCAGGCGGCTACGAACGAGACTGCTGCGGCACCCGCCGCCACCGGCACTACGAAGAAGGCCAAGTCTGCGTCGTCTGCGAAGAAGCCGCGCGCCAAGCCTGCGCACCCGCGCACCTCTGAGATGGTGACGGCCGCCATCAAGAGTCTGAAGGAGCGCGGCGGGTCGTCGCTGCAGGCGATCAAGAAGTACATAGCCGCGCACTACAAGCTGGACGCGGAGAAGCTGGCGCCGTTTATCAAGAAGTACCTCAAGTCGGCCGTCGTGGCGGGCGAGCTGGTGCAGACGAAGGGGAAGGGCGCGTCCGGCTCGTTCAAGCTTGCCGGCGCCGGCGGCGGCGGGGGGGGCGGCCGAGGGCGGCAAGGCTCGTGCTGGCGGTGCCAAGAAGAAGCGCGCCGCTCCGGCCAGCAAGGAGAAGAAGGGCGCCCGTGCGGCCGGCGCAAAGAAGGCTGGTGGCGTGAAGGCGGCGACCGGTCGGAAGGCGGGCGCCGCCAAGAAGGCGTCTGCGGCGTCGGCCGCTCCCGCGGGTGCGAAGAAGGCGGCTGCGGCCAAGCCGGCCAAGGCCAAGTCGCCGTCGAAGGCGAAGAAGGCCGCCAAGGTTCCGACGAAGAAGCCGAAGGCGCCGCGCCCGAAGAAGGCGACGACGCCGTCTAAGGCGAAGGCTTCGCCCAAGAAGAAGAAGTAGAGTAGAGGAGAAAGAGATGGGAAAGGAAGGGTTTGGCGCTTGGCTCCGTCGTCCCCACCCCCCGTCGTCGTCTAGTGGCGCGCAAGAGACGCGCGGCCCAAAACGGCCCTTCTCAGGGCCATCAAAGCACGTCGGGGAAGGTTTTGATTGTCGTGTTGCGTTTGGTGTGGGGGTCTGTCTGTATGCCCGTGGGGATGCTGTTTGCGTGCCGCGGTGGTTGGATTGCGGGGGTCGGTGGCGGGTGTGGGCGGCGGTAGCGGTAAGCGGTGTTGTTGTTGTTGTCGTGGTTGATTGTCGCCGTGTTTGTGGCGGCGGCCGACGGTTGGTTTTCTGTCACGTTGTTGTTTTGTTTGAATACGTTGGTTGGCTTGCCTGCGTTCGTTCTTCTCGGATGTCTGTCGTCTTGTCGAGTCGTGTCTGGTCTTTGTTTTGTTCCTTTGTGTGTGTTATGTTTTGCAACGGGGGGCACGTTGAGATGTGGGAAGGAGTCGGCGGGGGATTTCGGTGGCGTGTAGAGCGAGCGAGCGCGCCTGCCTGGCCGTTGGCCGTCGGAGTGGAGTGCGGGTGTTTTTGTTTTTGTTTTCGAAACGAAAGCGGCGGCCGGCCAGCCACCCGTGCGGTGTGACGTCGGCCGTTGGGTATTGTGCGCCGGGGAGGGATGATGTGTGATTGTTGCGCGCTGCTAGCAGGCAGGCAGAGTGAGCGGGTGTGGCGGACGGACGGGAAGTGGTGGTTTTTGTTTTTGGGTTGCGGGGCGAGAGGCAGGCGACCGACAAAGGTTGCTCGCGACGGAGAGATGTTAGTGGCCCTGAAAAGGGCCGTTTTTGTTTGTGCGGTGCGGTGCCGCGGCGCGGTTTAGGCGCGCTCGCCGCGGATGCGGCGCGCGAGCTGGATGTCCTTGGGCATGATGGTGACGCGCTTGGCGTGGATTGCGCACAGGTTGGTGTCTTCGAAGAGGCCGACGAGGTAGGCCTCGCTGGCCTCCTGCAGGGCCATGACTGCGGAGCTCTGGAAGCGCAGGTCGGTCTTGAAGTCCTGGGCGATCTCGCGCACTAGGCGCTGGAATGGCAGCTTGCGGATGAGCAGCTCTGTGCTCTTCTGGTAGCGCCTGATTTCTCGCAGGGCGACGGTGCCCGGCCTGTAGCGGTGGGGCTTCTTGACGCCTCCGGTGGCGGGCGCGCTCTTCCTCGCCGCCTTGGTGGCGAGCTGTTTGCGCGGCGCCTTTCCGCCGGTGGACTTGCGGGCCGTTTGCTTTGTGCGGGCCATGGCGGTAGCGGTAGCGGAGCGGCGTGCGTGGAGGTTAGGTGCGGCGCGGCGTCCGGTGCTGCCTTGACAACGGGCCCGCGCGCCTCCGTGCTGCGCTTATATGCCCTCGGTTGCGCGTGGTGGGGGGAGGGCGGGCCAGAGTCTATATAGGGGGGCGGCGGGCGCGCTGGGCGCAGACCGTAGCCGACTCTCCAGCCGCTGCAGCTGCTGTTTGTGCACGTTTTGCTTTGCCCGAGGAAGGAAGGATGACAGGCCGCGGCAAGGGAGGAAAGGGGCTCGGCAAGGGTGGCGCCAAGCGGCACCGCAAGGTGTTGCGCGACAACATCCAGGGCATCACGAAGCCCGCCATCCGCCGCCTGGCTCGCAGGGGCGGCGTGAAGCGCATCTCTGGTCTGATCTACGAGGAGACCCGCGGGGTGCTGAAGGTGTTCCTGGAGAACGTGATCCGCGACGCGGTGACGTACACTGAGCACGCCAAGCGCAAGACTGTGACGGCCATGGACGTGGTGTACGCCCTGAAGAGGCAGGGGCGCACCCTGTACGGTTTCGGCGGTTAGGCTGCGTCGCAGCGGGCGCTGGCCTTCCCGCGGCCGTGCTTGTGGGTGGGAGAGACTAGAAAACGGCCCTTTTCAGGGCCACCACACTGTTCGGAAGTTGAAAAGTGCGAAAGAGTCTGTGTTGTTGCTGCGTGTGTGCGCTGTGTTGTTTGTTTGTTTCTCTCTCTCTTTCTTTCTTTCCGTTTGTGAGCGACGTGATGTGACTGGGAGGGGAGAAGGAAAGGAAACGTGTCATGTGGCTGGCTGTGTGTGGAGCTGCTTCGTTTGTGTGTCTTTGTATCGATCGCGACGGAGATGGCGGGCTGTGTGTTGTTGTGCGAGAGGCGGTGATTATTTGCTTGCGTGGTTTGGCTCTGTGTGTTTGCGGCGGCGTTGGGGTTTCCGAGGCAAGGCGGCCGGATCAGCTGTTTCGTTCGTGTCGACGGCCGTTGCGCGCGGGAGTGGAGGGCGGTGTGTCGACACGCCTCCCTTTAACAATGGTCATTATTGCTGCCGTTGTCGTTTGGAAGGCGACTGCGACCGTGCAAAATGTGTGTGTGTGTGTGTGTTGGGCCACACGGGCTGTGTGGACGACAAGATGGCGGACGTGCGCCGGCGGCGGCTGTGCTGTGAAAGTGCAAAGTTAAAAAACAAAACAAGGTGCGGCGAGGACGACTGAAATTTTGCTTTGGACGTAGGTTTGTGTGGTGGCCCTGAAAAGGGCCGATTGTTGTGGGCCGAGCCGGCAAAGCGCGTTGCGTGCAGGGGAGCACGCGGCGGCTGCGATTGCCTGGCCTCCTTTAGGCCTTCTTCTCGGTCTTCTTTGGCAGCAGGACGGCCTGGATGTTGGGCAGGACACCACCCTGTGCGATGGTGACGCCCGACAGGAGCTTGTTGAGCTCCTCGTCGTTGCGGATGGCAAGCTGCAGGTGGCGCGGGATGATGCGCGTCTTCTTGTTGTCGCGGGCCGCGTTTCCGGCCAGCTCGAGCACCTCAGCCGCGAGGTACTCCATGACGGCGGCGAGGTAGACGGGCGCCCCGGCGCCGACGCGCTCTGCGTAGTTTCCCTTGCGCAGGAGGCGGTGGATTCTGCCGACCGGGAACTGGAGCCCAGCCCTGCTTGAGCGGGACTTTGACTTGCCCTTGACTTTGCCTCCCTTTCCGCGTCCGGACATGGCGATGGGCTAGCGACGGTGCACACGAAACGGAAACGAAAACGACCGGTGCGAGCGGCAGCGAGTCGAGCAGCGGAGTGCGTGCCGGCGCAGCGCGCGCGCTCCTCTCTAATTTCTTCCTCTTATTGGAAGGTGTTGCTGGGAAGGTTATTGTCCCTTGGGGACATTTCCTTCACTGTGGCTGGGTGTTTTTGGATGTACTGTTCTTTTGTTTTTATCTGTTGTGGTGAGAGGTGTGTGGTTCTGTTGTTTTACTCGTGAGAGGTGTGTGTTTCTGTTGTTTTACTCAGGAGAGTATTGATTTGGGTCTCTTATATTTATCATGTGTTTGGTCGTATTGGCCAAGTGTGTTGATGAGTTCATTATATGCGGTACCGGCTGTGGCATAAAACTGTTCTGCCAGGTTTCGGAACCGTGTTTGTAGTGTATCGATATCCGCAGCAGCATGTAGATCTGCTGTGGGGAATCGTGGAGGTACGTGTAAGGCTCTCCGGAGAGCTCTGTTTTGAATCTTTTGTAGGCGGCCTATTGTCGATCTGGCTGCATAGCCCCATACGGGGCATGCGTATTCCAGTATCGGCCTAATAAGGCTTCTATAGACCGCTACTCCGGTGCTGGGGTCTAGTGAACTGCGTTCATTCAATATAGGATAGAGGACTTGCATCCTTCCTAGGGCTTTCTTGCGGAGTTCCTCGATGTGGCACTTCCAAGTTAGTCGCTTGTCCAGTGTCACACCGAGGTATCTCGCCGTGTTTCTCCAGGGGAGATTTTGCCCTTGTAGCTGCAGCAGTTGGATGGGTCTTCTTAGGGGGCGGCGTTTCCCGATGCGTCTTGTTATCATAAGTGCCTGGGTCTTTTCAGTATTCAATGAGATGCGCCATTTCTTGGCCCATGAGTCAGTCCTGTTTAGTGCTGTTTGTAGTCTTCTCGTTGCCAGGTTCCTGTTCGTGGAGCAGGAGAAGAAGGCGGTGTCGTCTGCATATTGTGCTGTTTGGACGTGCTGCGTTACAGGAATGTCGGCTGTGTAAAGGTTGTACAGGGTAGGACCCAGTACGGACCCTTGGGGCACTCCAGCGCGTATTCTTCTCCTGCTCGACTGTGATCGATCGATCTTAACGGAGAATGTCCTACTGGTTAGATAGCTCTGTATAAGTTTTACTATCGTCCCTGGGAAGCCTTGGGTGTACATTTTGTGCAAGATTCCGGTGTGCCAGACTGAATCAAAAGCCTTGGCGACGTCTAATAAGACGATCCCGCAGTAGCCCTTTCGGTTGAAGCTTTCTGTAGCTGCTTCAACTACCCTCATTATTTGTTGGGGGGCGGAGTGTTGTTGCTGGAAACCGAATTGAAATTTTGGCATAATTTGCTCTCTTCTGATGTGATCTTGAATCGGAGTTAAGAGGAGGCGCTCGTACAGTTTGCTGAGGGTGGGCAGGAGACTAATTGGTCTGTAGTGCTGCGGGAATACCGGGTCTTTCCCTGGTTTTGCGATCGCGACTACTTCTGCATGTTTCCACTGGGTCGGGAATTTTTGTGATCGCGTAATTTCATTGAAGATATCAGCTAAGTGGGTTATTGCCAGTGGCGGGATATGTTTTAGGAGTTCGTTGGTGAGCTGGTCGTGGCCTGGTGCCTTTTTTATTGGCAGTGACTTGATGGCTCCTGCCACGTCTTCAGGGCTGAAGAGTGGCGTGTATTCATCTTCGTCTTCTGCTGCTAAAAAGGTGGCCAGTTGTCTGCGAACTGTTTCGACGTGTTCCCTGTCCTGTGCCTCTGCTGGCGTGAATTGCTTCTCGAACACGTCGGCTAGCGCGTTTGCTTTGTCTACGGCGCTGAACTGCAGTCCACGTTCGCCGTGCAGAGGCGGCATTCTAGCGCGTCTTTTCGTGAACTGTTTCGTGGCTTGCCATAGACTGTGGTCTTCTAAGTTGAGAGTTGATAGTCTTTCGGACCATTGCTGGTTGCGGTGCTCAGTGAGCGCAACTTTCAACTCTCTTTGTAGTCTGTTGAGCAGCCTCCTTGTGTTTCTGTTGCCTGTGAGTTTCCACTCTTTGGCGATCCTGTTTTTGTGTCTTATTTGTGCAAGCAGGTGCTGGGGAAGTTGCCTGGGGCGGGGGGGACCCGCTGGCGCAGGCGTGGCTTCCTCAGCTGCTTGCAGGATCGCTTTCGTGAGGTCTTCCAGCGTTTGCTCGACAGTGTCTGCTGTTGGAGGCGGGGCTTGGGTCAGTTCTGTAGCTATATTGGCGCGGAACTGTTCCCAATTTGTGCGTTTGTGTGAGGTTCTTAGCTGTGGGATAGAGAGCCATTCTCCCATATCGACCTCGAGAATGACAGGGTTGTGGTCCGACGACATTCTGTTCATTGAACTTGCGGACACAAAACCCATGATGTGTTTTGTGAGCGCAATGTCGAGGACGTCTGCCCTGTTCCCGTTTTTCGGGAAGTGGGTGGGTTCCTCTGGGCCCCACACTTGGAACTGATGCGTGCGCGCGAGTCGTTGCAGTTGTCGACCAGCTCTATTACTTACTCTTGAGTGCCAGTCTGCGTGTTTGGCATTGAGGTCTCCTCCTATTAGGAGCTTGCCTCTTATTTGGCTTAATGCAGCTATGTCGTCCTCTTCAAGCGTTGGGGAAGGGGGGCGGTAGGCTGCAACGACTGTGAGGGGTCCTGTTACGGTGGCTATTTGTATTGCGACCGTTTCTACCTGTTGGGTTGCTGGTGGGTACACCTGGTGGTGTTCTATGCCTCGTTTGACGTATACTGCGACCCCGCCTCCTGCAGTGGGCCGATCGCGTCTGTAACAATTGTAATTTGGTACAGATGCCCTTACCCCTGGTTTAAGGTGTGTTTCGGCTACTAGGCATACGTCAATGTTTTCCTCTTTTATGAATTCTCTAAATTCGAGGGCTTGATTGAATAGACCGTCTGCGTTGAAGACGCAGATTTTGAGACCTTGTATATTTGGTCGTCTATCCATGGTGGGGTGTGGGGTTTCCTGTGGTAGTCGCTGTAGGTTGCGACTGCTTAGCTGCCGTAGCGAGTTCGGCTGGAAGGCGCGTGATGCTGGCAAGAACGTTGACCAAGTGGGTCATCTGTTCTTGCAGCATTTTGATCGACGAGGCGAGTCCCTGTATAGTGGCGTCCTCGGTTGATTGATGCAGACTGGGCTTGGGGGGGCGCTGAGGGGCTTCCCTAGGCAGTTCTCCGTTTCCAGGAACCTGGTTTGGGTCGGGTGGTTTGTTGGGATCGCCTACGGTTGCTGCGTATGTACGCGATGCGTACACTCTCGTTGTTGTCTGTCTAAATTGTCGGTAAGGGGGCGGTTGTTGGGGTGCCGTTTTATTTGCCGGTCTTTGAGAGCGGCCACCGTAGGTTTGTTTTCCCCTGTGGCGATCCCTGGCGTGCCGATATGCAGGGCACCCTAGGTAGCTGGCAGGGTGTGCTCCTCTGCAGTTGCAGCACGATTCCTTGCCTTCCCCCCTAGGCACCCTGCATTCGTCATATGTGTGGGCATCTCCGCATCTGACGCATCTCATTGGCATGCCACAGTCCCTTGCTAGGTGTCCTATTTCCTGGCAGTTGAAGCATCTACCCGGTCCTGATTTCTTCTTCAGTTTTTCGGGAGTTACTTCCACTGCCAGGATTCTCTCCACCTCCCAAATCTTTCTGTTCTGTGAGGAGTCTGGGAGGGTGACAGTGTGTAGGGGCCATGGCCTCTTTGGGTGGGTTTTTACCACCGTGCTTACCTCGAAGCCTTGTTCCTCGAGGAATGTTTTGATGTCAGCTGTGTTAGTTTTATGCGGCATGCCGCGGAACACTACCTTAATGGGTTTCTTAGCCGCTATTGGAAACGTATAGTAGTGGACTTTGTGGTTTTGTAACATTGTTTTGACGTTCTTGTATTCGTCTACTGTGTGTAGTGTTACTTTTATTTTATCTTCCCCTGTAGTTTTTACCGTAAATTTTCCGTCTCCTACGGTTTGTTTAATCAGGTCATGGATGGTTTTATACGATTGGTCGTACTGAACTACTAGTGGGGGGATTCTATATTTTGTCACCTCTTCCTCTGTTGTTTTTGTGTTGTTAGTTTGTGTGTCGTCCGGTGCCGTTGTCTCTGTGTTTTGTTCATCTATTGTGTCGTACCTATTGTGTGTTGTGACTGGTGTGTGTGTGACGGGGGTGGTGAGTCGACTGGCTGTTTTTCTGGCGAGTATGAAGCCATCCTCGTCTGCGTCTGTTGTGTTCACGTCGGCGTGGGCTAGCTCTTCGACGTCCGTCGTGACGGCTCGTTGCGGCCCGCCGGCCGCGGCCATTTCGTTTTGCCGCGGCCCGCCGGTCGCCCGTTCCGCCACGGCCGGCGCCTCGCCACGCGGCGCGCGGTCCGTGCCGCTCCGCTCCTGCACGTGTTCGGGTGACGCGGCCGACTCGGGCCGCTGGCCGCATACCTGAGGGCTTTGTTCGCTCGCGCGGTCACCCTCCCCGCTTCCGGGGTGGGCGGCCGCCTTTGTGTGGTGTTGGTGAGCGCTCGCTAGTGCGGTCTGCTGCTCCGCGCTCGGGTCTGCGGGCAGGTGTGAGACTTTACGCTTGCGTGACCGTGTAAGCGTCTGCTTCTGTTTTGTCCTTGTTGGGGAGCTGCGCGGTTTTTTTGTGGAGGTCTTTTTCTGGCGCGCTCCGCAGTTCGATTTCGGTGGTCGTGTTGGTGTTGGTATTTTTTCGTTTTCCGTTTTCGGTTTCAGCGCTCTTTCGAGACGCCGTTCATATTTCTTTCTATCTTTGCCCGTGAGTCCCGCGATAGCGTTAGCAAGCAGAAGCTTGGACTTCGGGCTGATTTCAACCTGGCAGTCCGTGTGGTCGGTCCTTTGGACCGCGTAGCTGCCAGGTGTCTCTGTGTTCCTTGTGACCGTGAGGACCACTGGGGACTGTGTCTTATGCTCCATGTCCGGACGAAAACGGGAGGCTGCCAAAGGAGTGTCAGTCACCGCCTTGGTTGGCACCGTTAGGTTTCCAGCTGGTTGTTCTGACCCTAACAAGCCTATCACGCGCGGGTAACTGGCCATCGACCAGGCCCTGACGTGCAGTATGCCCTAACTTAGGAGGAGCAGAGCTATTCTCTGCGGCAGCAGGAGTACCTGTGCGGCTGAGGCGCTCGACGTGGCCGGAAAAACGGCGCGCGACAACAGGAAGGCGCGCACCAAACCGCGCCAACAACAGTCCGCCACACACAACGACAAGTTTTGCTCACCAGACGCCGTCTTAGGTGCTGGTGCCAGTTCGCAGTGAGTGCCCGTCTACGTTTTAATAAAAACGCATCCGAGATCACCCCTTGTTTGTCTCCCGTACAAGCGGGGGCCTATGGCTTTGTGTCACAGACTGACAGAGACGATGCTCGATGCCAGACTGCCACGCAGCGAATGCCGGCGCAGCCGGGGTGGGGGTGCTTTATGGGCTCGGGTGCGGCGGCCGGTTGCGCGCGCGCCCCATTGGTCGGCGGCCGCAACAGGGCGAGCTGGTAAAGGTGCGGCGGCGGCTGGCGGCGGGTGCCACTGTGTGGGGAGACGCTGACTAGAGCGGAGCGCTTGGTACTGGTGTTGCTGCTGCCGTACGTTGGTTCGAGATGCCGCCCAAGACTAGCGGGAAGGCCGCCAAGAAGGCTGGCAAGGCGCAGAAGAACATTTCGAAGGGCGACAAGAAGAAGAAGCGCAAGAGGAAGGAGAGCTATGCCATCTACATCTACAAGGTGCTGAAGCAGGTGCACCCTGACACGGGCATCTCGTCGAAGGCGATGAGCATCATGAACAGCTTCGTGAACGACATTTTCGAGCGCATTGCGGCCGAGGCTTCTCGGCTGGCGCACTACAACAAGCGCTCGACCATCACGTCCCGCGAGATCCAGACCGCTGTGCGGCTGTTGCTGCCTGGCGAGCTGGCCAAGCACGCCGTGAGCGAGGGCACGAAGGCGGTGACCAAGTACACGAGCTCCAAGTAAGGAGGTGGCTCTGGAATGGAAGGAAGGATGGAGAAGGCTCCTCCGTTGCGAGAGCGGCAAAACGGCCCTTTTCAGGGCCACCAACTTGCCTTTTGCGGGAAGGGCGGAATTGTTGTTGTTGTTTGTGTGGACGGCTGTGATGTATGTGTGCATTTTGATTGTGGGTGGGGGGGCGCGTCAAAGCGTGTTGCGCGGGGTACGGCCACGAGGTTGGTCGCCGTGGCGTGGAATGGTGGCACGCCTCGTTGGCGTGGTTTTTGACCCATTGGTGTTGTTGGTGTGTGTGTGTGTGTTACCCGTCTGCGAGGGGGGACTGTGCGATCGGCGACTTTTGTGTCACCGTAACGACGGCCGTTTGCGGGTTTGTTTTTTTGCACATCATACATGGCGAGGGTGAAATGTGAAATGTTTTTGTTTGGTTGTTTTTTTTTTTTTTTGCCGCCCACTATTCCCTTTGCTGTACGCCGAGTTTGACAATGGTGCGACGTAACTGCAGCGTGGAGGTGTGTGAGTGACGTTGAAATGAACGTGCCATTAAGACGCATTGTTGTTGTATTGTACTGTACGTGTACGGCGAACACGCACGATGATGTACCATTCGACTCTGATGTTTGATAGCCGTGTCTGACTGATTGCGTACGACGCACGCACACCGATGTCGTCATTCAAGATGCACGCGTGTCCAGTGCAGTACAGTAAGCGCGACGCTAGACGACGACGGCGGCGGCGGCGGCGGCGGCGGCGGTCGTTTGTTTGGCGAATGTCTGTACACGTGTTTGTCTGTGTCCATCCGGTGCGTATTTGTTTGTTTGAAAGTGTTTTGTGTGTCGGTGACGTGGTCCGATCCGTCGCCCCCTGAGTAACTGTCGATCGGCGCGATAGACGGGCGTCACGCAACTGAACCGAAGTCTTGGGCACACCCGTCATACTGTTGTACACCGTCGCGCTGAGAACGGTAACGAAAGGTTGACTTTGATCGGTCGAATGTCTGGGCAGAACGTGAGGAATGAGGCAAGAGTGCAAGGAGGGGGGGCAAAAGAGAGAGGAAGGGAAAAAGGGGAGAAACGCATTCGTAGAGCAACGGAACGTTCCCGTGTCGGAGGCGTATTGGAGCCGCACTGAAATGCGTTTAACGGCGGCGCGGCTGCAAGTGTCTGCCGTGGTGAACGTTACCTTTGACGGCTGCATTGGGCTTTGCCTTTGCTTTTGCTTTCGCTTTCGCTTTCCCGGATGTACGTAACGTTTGTTGATATGGTTCTGAGGAAGAGTGTATGACAGTGCCGTGCCGTCCATGTTCGTGTGCCCTCCCATTGTGTGTATGCTATTGTCTGTGTACGTGAATGATGTATGTAGGTGTTAGTGGACATGTTTTACCATTGGGGGGAAATGGATCGTCGATAGTTGCCGTCACTCTGTCACGGTCGAGATGACGCACCCTCCGTACAGAAAGGTGTCGAGAAAGTGAGTGTGTGTGTGCGTGCGTCCGTGAATTGGCAGTGTTTGGAGGTGGGCGTGCCCTGCATGTGGCCCGGAAGGCTGTTCGTTAGGCGGTAGTGTTGTGTGGACAGGGGAGGGGCATGCGTAACGCTGCTGGCATGGCATTTCGGGAGATGGGAGGGGGCAAACGAGGAGCGGCGGCCAAAGACGGGACGGGGAGGGGCGCGGTGTGGGTGGCTTGCGCCTGTGCTCGGCGTTGTGGTTTGTGCAAAAGAGGAGGAGAAAAACAATGTGAGTTGCCAGGGAGGGGAGCGGTGTTGTGTTGTGGTTGTCGTGGTGTAGCCGCAGACGCGGCTGTCAGTGAACGTGGCGAGACGGACGGATGCGCGGAGGGGCGGGGGCGGCGCATTTCGCCGGTGCCGTGCCATGCCTGAAAGCCGCGTGGTCGCTGTGTTGTTGGTGGCGTGGGGGCGAGGAGAGTACCGTACGGGTGTGCTTGTGCGCCGGAAATGGCACACTGCGCCCGCCCGTCTTGGAGGCTGATGGCTGTGGTGTGGAAATGGGGCGCGGTGATGTTGAAGCAGTTGAAGAACAGAAAAGAAACCAAGAAAACGGAAGGCGTGATGCGGCGGTGGTGGTGAGAGCGGGAAAAACAAAACAAAAAAAAAAGAAGGAAAAACAACGAGAAAACAAAAAGTCTATCAATATTAAAATGGAAATGGACCCAGGTATAACCTCCCTGCACAAATAGCAGAGAGTCCGATGATAATAAAAATGTGCCAGAATGTTAACGTCCCTACAAAACAAACCCAACGATAATATTAATGAAAGAGTGAACCGTATGTAACATTGCAACAGACATAATGAAACCTGATAAATTGTATAAGGGCAGCAGCGTTGACCTTTGGCCCTGTATTCAGAATAAAAAGAGCCAAAGATCGTTACCCCAATGAAAAAGACACTGAAACACGTATGTAACATAGTAGCGATGGCGAGACATTGTAGCATCTGTGACCAGAGAGTTTGCGCTGGACTGCGCGAGTGTTGCGAGCGGTTCTCAGTCAGTCAGTAGTCGTTGCGAGTCCGTAGCTATGTGTAGTTGAGGGCTGTACTCTGTCAGTAGTCGTCGCGTGCAGTACGCTAATAGTCGTCATGCAGAGCGGTCGGTCAGTAGTAGCAGCCGAGCGCGGTTGTGTGATGTAGGCGGTCGGCAACACTGGTCAAGATGGTGAATAAGGTATACTGTTAATTAATATAATCATTAGATAATGAAAAATTGTATTTATTGTAATTATTCTCCAACAAGTTCCCCAATAATAATTTTTATTTCAAAAGCATTTTTCAAACATTTAATTGTTTATTGAACTAAAGAGTTCGTTGCACTTCACATTTCATTCCACTTCTTTGAAGAAAAATGTCACTAAAATCACAAAAAAAGAGAATATTATTATTTGCAATGCAGTTCCTCCAAGCGCTGCGCAACAACCAGAGCAGAAATGTGACATCCATTTATTCGGAGGTAAGACTTTAATTCTGATTGTTTTGCACAGGGCCAAAGACCGATATTTCGGTTTAATTGAAGTTTCTTGTCACTGAACGGACTTTTTTAAATGTTGTGTGAAGACTTTATATTTGAGTCAGATTGCGAATTTCACATTTTTGTTGCCATTTTCAATACCTCTCATTGTGGGCGAGGTTACAATTAGCGCAATGTCCATTAGCATCCGTAAATAACATTGTCCATTATTTTAAATTTTGCTGGGAGGTTACAACACACACACACACACACAAAAAAAAAAAAAAAAAAAAAAAAAAACAAAAAAAAACAAAAAAATTGCATTTATATCCGCTCCTCAATTGTAGATACCCCTTACACAGCTGTGTGCAATGAATGAGTGCTGGCTGGTAATTAATTGCACTCCTTGGAGGGAAATGCCATAGGAAGTAGTCTTTAAAAAGTGAATGTTTTTCGTTAAGAGACAAAAGTTACTTTAGAAAAAAAGTAATAGTGGGGCTTTTGTTGTTGAACAAAATAAGTACAATGAACATACGTTATCAGATTTGCGCAATGCAGCGTCACACCACCTTTTGATTATAACACAATAGACTATACATCGTCCCGAACCGTGACCAGAGTCGCGAGACGAGCAGAGCACGCCGCCGACGCCCGCTCAGTACAACCGTCCACCCGCTACTACTGTCGACCGACTACTACCTCTCCCGACTCGCGCTACAATATATATATAACAACTGTTCCTGGCGACCCGGTGCGTGCCACTACTGTCGTCTGGCGCGGTCCAAGCGCCGACTAGCAGCGATAAAGAACTCTCTGGTCAGACAGAGATGCTGTCATGCCTCGCCATCGCTCTGGTAATGAATACATACGTGTTGCAGCGTGCGTACCACCGGAACACGCAGTGGCGGAGCCAAAGACTGTGTTGTCGAGGTCGAGTGCGAGCGGGAAGAGAGGCAGCGTCGGCACGGAGATGCAAGCGAGCGCGAGACGCACGGGGGCTGCGGCGTGGCGCGTTTGCGGTCGGCGCCTTTGGTGGCAACGGCCGGGACAAGCAGCGGTGTATGGTGTGGTGCGGGGCGGACAGGGGCGGCGGTGGACGGGGAGGAGGCGGCGCGACGACGGCATGGGGGCGAAAACGGGACGGGGGACGGCGGATGTTGAGAGGCGTCACGCGCGGACAGGACACAGACACAGAGACACACAGATTGGAAAGGGAGGGTGCGCGGTAGTAGTTGGGAATGTGCGTACCGTGCGGGATGGGAGTGGGCGAGGAACACGGTCGTGGCCCCTGTTTTGGGTGCGTGTGATGACGTCGGTGTGTTGTGGGAAGGGAAGGTGCTGTGGCGGCGGCGCGTAATGGGCGTAGGCCGAAAAGAGAAAGGAACGTGGGCAGTGTGTTGGCAAGCGTCGGTTCGACTGCGACGTTGATGGGCAGGGCAGGGCAGGGCAGGGCAGGGCAGGGCAAGGTTAATGGTGGTAGGAGTAGGCGTGTGGGCGCAAAAAAATCTGCCGCTGCAGCGCGGTGCCGTAACCGCCATGGCGGGAAGGAGAGAGGGCCAAAGAAAGAAAGAAAGAAAGAAGAAAACAAAAAAAAAAAAAAAAAAAGGAGGGGGGGGCGAAAGTGGAGAGGCGGTGGTGTGAGAAGGGCGGGGGCGGAAGGAAGGCAGGAAGGACAAGAGGCGAGGCGACGGCTTGCTTTGTGTATCGGTCGGTCTCTGGCTATGCTTCGTTTTCTGCAGCAGGGTCGGTGCGCGGCGTGGCTCGCGGCAGTGGGAACGCCTGGTGGCTGGACGGCCAGCAATGCGGTTGGATGGGCGGCCACAGCACCGCACCTGTGCCCGAGGAGGAGACGCTGGCGGCGGGCCCTGAGGTGAGGCCGGCTCGGCTGGGGCTGTGGATGTGTAGGTGTGCGCCGCTGCTGCAACAACGAGTAAAACGCGAGAAGAAGGGATGGCGGTAGAGAGAGAAAAAAAAAAAACAAAAGGTCGTGTTGTGTTGATGCGCAGGCAGACGCGTACAGAGGGACGAGCCCGGTCTGCAGCAGGGTGTGGCCGTGCCGAGTGCAGAGCAGCGGCGGCTCGGTTCGGTTCGGCCCGGCCCGGCGGGCCGCGCTGTTGTCGCGGACGTGAGCGCCCCCTGGCGGGTGGCCGGAGGCGGCGCGGCGTGTTGGACGTGTGGCTGGTGGCAGTGCACAATTTGCGAGTGGCTGGCGGTGCGGTGTGGTGTGGCGTGGCGGTTGGCGCGTCGGGCGGCGGAGAGGTATGTGTTGCGGGCGCCCTTTGCTGCGCTGCGTCGTTGCGTGTGCCGTACAGGGCGGGCGCTTGTCGACTGTGTGGGCGGTGTGGCGAATTGGCGTGAAAACGGCTGCCGAGAGGTGTGTGGTAGCGAGCCGGTCGGTGGTGTCAGTGCGAAGGGGAATGTGCGTGCGTGTTTGGCGGTGTCGGTGTGCTTTTTGCGGCGTGAGAGTGGGAATTAGTGGGGCCGGCTGTTGTGTTGGTTCCTTGTGTCTTGTGTCGCGTAGCTTGATGGCAACGTGGAAGGACGCCGGTTTCGTTTTCGTTTCGAGCCTTGCGTGTGGTTGTCGACGTTGACTGGTTGGCGTGTGCCGATGCACGTGCATGTGTGGGTCGCGAGTGCGTTTTTGGCTGGCTGTGTGTGTGTGTGTGTGTGTGTGTGTGTGTGTGTGTGTGTGTTTGGGGGGGAAGGGGGAGGCGGTGGTGAAAGTGCAGTCGTCGGGTGGGGCTGGGGCTGTGCGTCGTGGCGGAAAGGTGGTAGGTTGCGGGAAGCGAGCCCGTCGTTGACGGTGTCGCGTGAGTTGTGAATCGAGTGGGGCGCGGGGCGCGGGGCGCGGGACAGGAGCAGCGTGCCGCTGCGTCGTGGTCGTCAGCAGAGGCTGTGCGTGTGCTTGTCCTTTTTGTGGGCGGTTCGGTTCGTGCGAGGCGTTTTTGTTTTGTGTTGCCCTAGTTGTTAGTTTATTTTGTTTGTGTTTGTTATTTTGAGACGACGACTGGTTGGTGGCGTGCGCGCGAAGTGGCGGTGTGCGCTTCCCGTGTCGTTTGTGTTGTTTGGTTTTTTTGTTTTTGTGTGTTTTTTTTTTTTTTTTTTTTTTTTTTTTTTTTTTTTTTGCACTGGGCCCCGGTGGGTGGGTGCGTGTGTGTCGATTGCCGGCTGGCGAAAGGTGCGCCATCGGCGGGGTGGGTCGCCGGCACAAGTAGAGGCGGCGGCGTTGTTGTTGCTGTTGTTGTGTGGTGTTTGTTTTGTTCGGCTGTGTCGGCGAGCTGTGTTGCGGTGCGTGTGAATGGTGGTGCAAAAGTGCTGGCGTTGGGGCTGCGACTGCGACGGCGGCGAGCCGCGGGCGCGCCATTGATAGTGATGTTGTGAACAGCGGCTGTGTACGGTAGTGGTGTTGTTGTAGCACGACGTGCATCCGGGCCGGCGCGGAAAGCGCAGTTGCGGGCGGTTGCCCTTCGGTGCCAGCCATGTCGCGTGAGCGGCGGGTTGCTCTGGTGTCGACACGTGGTGCTCTGGGTTGTTGTGTGGTGCCCTTTGGCCGGTGGGGGTGGTTCGCGTGTGTCTCGTTCGCGCTCGGTGTCTGGTCGTGGTCGTGCTGCTCCCCCGTCTGTCGGCGGTTTCCGACGTCGTCTGTACGTTTTTGTTCGTTTGCGGCGTGCGTGCCGACGTCGTCCCGTCGCGACCTTTCAACCGAAAGTGTGGCGCCCGAAGGTGAACGAACGTAACCCTGACCTCGGCGCTTTACGCTGAGCCGAGCGAACCGAACCGAACCTAACCTGTGGTGTGGCGAGGTGAGCTCAGCCTGTGAGCCCCTAACGTCTACGTAAGGTAAGCTGTCCGGCTCACGCCTCACGTTTGAACGCTTTTTTAACCTACGTTTGACGCTTCTTAACCTAGCACTGACCCCTTAACCTAACGTGTAACCTAACCTAACCTAACCTCTGACGCCTGACGTGTTTGAATGCTTAACCTAAGTTTGACGCTTAACCTAACCCAAGTCCCCTTAACCTAACCCACGTCCACCTAACCTAACCTAACGTAGACGTGTAAACGTAATGTGTAACGCGTAACGTGTAAGGTCGGCTGTCGTGTGTGCTTGACGGCAGATTGGGTTGGTCTGTAGATTCGGATTGCGGTTTGCCTCGGTCGAGGGGTTGGGTCGGAAGCGGCGAGGGGCGGCGGCGCCTGTTGCGCAGGCGGCGTCCGTTTGCGGCGGGCAATTGGTGAGAAACGGCTGTGAATGTTGGCCGGCGAGAGGAGGAGGACGGCGCGCGATGTGGCCCGACGGCTGCGGGCCGATCGGGAAACGGCGGGAGGGCGACGGAAGGCGATGGGGCGGCGGAGGCGCGTTTGCACGGCCGTCATCGCCGCACGCCTCGGCTTGTGTGGCTGTGGCGCCGGCCGCGCTGGCCGGGCTGCCGCGGCGACGGTGTGGGAGTTTTGCCGAAGGTTTGGCCATTGTGGCGGGTCGTCGGCTGGGGCTGTGGGGGCGGCATTTGGGCGGGGGCGGCGATTCTCGGCGGGCCGACCCAGGCTGTAGCGCGCGGTAGCTGCAGTTTGGCCGTGGTTTGCGGCGCTGCCGTGGCGACTGGTTGGCGACTGTGGTGTGGCTGTGTGTAGCCCCATCCTCGGTGGTTTGAAAGGCGCGGGCGGTTGTGGCGCAGGTTTGGGGCTGCTCCGCACAGGCTGTCGGACGTTGGGCGGTAGCAAGCGCGGGAGGCGCGGCGCGGCGGCGCGCAGAGTGGCGGCCGCTCTCTCGGCCGTCCGCGCCCGCCCGCGACACTGGCTGGGCCTTGTGATTCTCTGCTCTGCTGCTGTGCTGTGCTTGCGTGCCTGCCGTCCCGCTCGCTCTCGCTGTGTGTTACGCGCGTCGTCGAAATGGCAGATCAGGCGGCTACGAACGAGACTGCTGCGGCACCCGCCGCCACCGGCACTACGAAGAAGGCCAAGTCTGCGTCGTCTGCGAAGAAGCCGCGCGCCAAGCCTGCGCACCCGCGCACCTCTGAGATGGTGACGGCCGCCATCAAGAGTCTGAAGGAGCGCGGCGGGTCGTCGCTGCAGGCGATCAAGAAGTACATAGCCGCGCACTACAAGCTGGACGCGGAGAAGCTGGCGCCGTTTATCAAGAAGTACCTCAAGTCGGCCGTCGTGGCGGGCGAGCTGGTGCAGACGAAGGGGAAGGGCGCGTCCGGCTCGTTCAAGCTTGCCGGCGCCGGCGGCGGCGGGGGGGCGGCCGAGGGCGGCAAGGCTCGTGCTGGCGGTGCCAAGAAGAAGCGCGCCGCTCCGGCCAGCAAGGAGAAGAAGGGCGCCCGTGCGGCCGGCGCAAAGAAGGCTGGTGGCGTGAAGGCGGCGACCGGTCGGAAGGCGGGCGCCGCCAAGAAGGCGTCTGCGGCGTCGGCCGCTCCCGCGGGTGCGAAGAAGGCGGCTGCGGCCAAGCCGGCCAAGGCCAAGTCGCCGTCGAAGGCGAAGAAGGCCGCCAAGGTTCCGACGAAGAAGCCGAAGGCGCCGCGCCCGAAGAAGGCGACGACGCCGTCTAAGGCGAAGGCTTCGCCCAAGAAGAAGAAGTAGAGTAGAGGAGAAAGAGATGGGAAAGGAAGGGTTTGGCGCTTGGCTCCGTCGTCCCCACCCCCCGTCGTCGTCTAGTGGCGCGCAAGAGACGCGCGGCCCAAAACGGCCCTTCTCAGGGCCATCAAAGCACGTCGGGGAAGGTTTTGATTGTCGTGTTGCGTTTGGTGTGGGGGTCTGTCTGTATGCCCGTGGGGATGCTGTTTGCGTGCCGCGGTGGTTGGATTGCGGGGGTCGGTGGCGGGTGTGGGCGGCGGTAGCGGTAAGCGGTGTTGTTGTTGTTGTCGTGGTTGATTGTCGCCGTGTTTGTGGCGGCGGCCGACGGTTGGTTTTCTGTCACGTTGTTGTTTTGTTTGAATACGTTGGTTGGCTTGCCTGCGTTCGTTCTTCTCGGATGTCTGTCGTCTTGTCGAGTCGTGTCTGGTCTTTGTTTTGTTCCTTTGTGTGTGTTATGTTTTGCAACGGGGGGCACGTTGAGATGTGGGAAGGAGTCGGCGGGGGATTTCGGTGGCGTGTAGAGCGAGCGAGCGCGCCTGCCTGGCCGTTGGCCGTCGGAGTGGAGTGCGGGTGTTTTTGTTTTTGTTTTCGAAACGAAAGCGGCGGCCGGCCAGCCACCCGTGCGGTGTGACGTCGGCCGTTGGGTATTGTGCGCCGGGGAGGGATGATGTGTGATTGTTGCGCGCTGCTAGCAGGCAGGCAGAGTGAGCGGGTGTGGCGGACGGACGGGAAGTGGTGGTTTTTGTTTTTGGGTTGCGGGGCGAGAGGCAGGCGACCGACAAAGGTTGCTCGCGACGGAGAGATGTTAGTGGCCCTGAAAAGGGCCGTTTTTGTTTGTGCGGTGCGGTGCCGCGGCGCGGTTTAGGCGCGCTCGCCGCGGATGCGGCGCGCGAGCTGGATGTCCTTGGGCATGATGGTGACGCGCTTGGCGTGGATTGCGCACAGGTTGGTGTCTTCGAAGAGGCCGACGAGGTAGGCCTCGCTGGCCTCCTGCAGGGCCATGACTGCGGAGCTCTGGAAGCGCAGGTCGGTCTTGAAGTCCTGGGCGATCTCGCGCACTAGGCGCTGGAATGGCAGCTTGCGGATGA